>NC_143014.1:84823616-85103616 GCF_055824585.1 Amblyomma mixtum
CAGAAGGTGAAACCAGCAAACACAGACACAGAACAAGACAGAGGAGGCACACACACACCACCAATGGACTAAACCTCACTTATTCCAATGGAGAAACTAACATTAATATGCTTTTCCTACACAAGCGCACACAAGACATTCACGATGATTAAAAACATTTACACTGATAAAAACTGACACTCCTTTTCAGTAATAAAAACTGAAGGATCGGTTATACATGTCTGCTTATTCTTTCTGATTAAAAATGCTCCAACAGACAATGCTACCAAATTTTTTTGTTAATAAAATTTGATAATTCAGCATTTCGCGGCTATGTTGCCGCAAAAGGTGCATATAATGCTCAGAGATTTGAATTCGAAGTTGAAAAAGTTTTCCTGCTGCTCCGATTCAAACTCGGGACCCTCTGCTGACGAAATAGCAGAAGAGTGAAGTAAAGCGGAGGAAACAGAAACGAGGACTTCATGACTGCTGGCTACGAGCACTACGCTCCCACCTAGCAGCAGCCGAAATGAAAACTGCTGGCAGATCCGTTCCCGATTCCGACAACAAAGTTCTCGCAGAGAATTGCAGCCTGCACTTCAACGACCTCAACCCCACACAGCGTGCGATGCTTTTGACGGCTGAGGTGGCGGGTCTGGGAAGGAAATCCTAGCACCGGTGAGTCGGCAGCACCGCTGTCACCGCCGAGCCACTGTCACGACTGATGTGTACGACTGGTACGTGCGGACATAATTAAATTCTGTAATAATAGTCCTTGTAGAGCTGGTTATGCAGCCCAGCATCTTGGTACGCTGATGAAGTGAACACGCCGAGGGGTGCGATTGCTAACGTGAAGGCGCACTGAACTGAACACTGGCTATACACAGCTATTATTCCTTGTCACAGTTGTGTGCCGTTGCATGAACTTCGTCAGAGGAGCACTTAAAGAGGCACTTGGAGGTCCTCTGCTGCTTCGCCTTTGTAAATCAAGTCGCTTAACAAAACCATGCGGGCAAGCAGAACACATAGCCGCGAAGCACCCCAAAACATACCGAAACTAAGCTGGCCGCCTGTTGCACCGCCAACTGCAGGTTTTCTTTGACTTCAAACAATCAAGTTGTCTTTTTTTCACCTTCGTCGTATGATAAAAGTCCACTAGTGGTTTCAAAGCAAAACTTATGTACTTCAATACCGATCAAACATGTAACTTTCGTGCACGTTTGTCAGCCTCAGAGATCTGTGGTGCCTATCCTCCTATTTCATCATCACACGCGAGACTGGCCTGTGGCGGCAATACCTGTATTTTAGTTTTTGCTCTTTTATATTTCATAAGAGCTTTGCTTTCAGAAAGCTTGTTTTGTTTTATTAGGGTTTAACATCCCAAAGCAACTCAGGCTATGAGGGACGCCGTAGTGAAGGGCTCCGGAAATTTCGACCACCTGGGGTTTTTTTAACGTGCACTGACATCACACAGTACACGGGCCTCTAGAATTTCACCTTCATCGAAATTCAGCCGCGGCGGCCGGGATCGAACCCACGTCTTTCGGGTCAGCAGCCGAGCGCCGTAACCACTGAGCCACCGCGGCCCTGTTTTCAGAAAGAGCGGTGTTTTTTTGTGTTCAGGAGCTGGTATTCTATCGATACAAGCCAACTTCAATTTCTCCTTAATATCCCTTTAATTTTCCCCAACCAATAATACTAGCGAGGAGAAACTGAGGGGAACAGCGAAAGATGGCAGGAAGAAGACTGAAGTGGTCCCTTACTTCCACAAGACGTCACATGGGCTGAAAAAAAGTGGCTCAAAAATTTGGTGCTGCTTTGGTGTTTTGTGCTCCCCATAAATTTTCCGGTTTGTGCACCCAAATGACAGCAGCAAACTGGTGCTTGCAAAACCAACCAGTGGGTGTGGTCTATTCCATCCCATTGTCATGCGGCAATATCTATAATGGCCAAACTGGAGGGTGCCTAAATGAATTTTGTGGCAGCACCTAACAACTTTTGGCTCAGGCACAGGAAGCAACTTAGCCTTGCATGTCAAGGACTGCCGCCACTGTTCCCCTCAGTTTCACCTCGCCAGTATTATCGGTCAGGGAAAATCAAGACATGAGCGTGAGCTGCTGGAAGTGTTTTTAATCAGAAAGAATAAGCAAGCATGCATTAGCGATCCTTCAGTTTTCATCACCAAAAAGGAGTGCGAGTTTTTATCATCGTAAATGTCTTTCACCCTGTTTATAGTGTGCACTTGCGCAGAAAAAACATGGAAATTTTTTTTCATTGGAATAAATCAGCAGTAAGTCCAACGGTGTTGTGTGTGTACCTCCTCTGTTTTTTTGCTGCGCCCATTTTCACTGGTTCCACCTTCTAGGCATTAATCCAAATCACCATAAGAAAAACCTTGTTTTCCTTGTGCACACTGGTAGTAACCGCTACCAACCATAATAATGGGATGCTAAATACATGTACTAGGCATCTTGTTATTACACAATTGTCTAATGCTTTCAGAAGTATGCATGCCAAATGCAAGCACGCCTCGCCTTATAACAAAAATTTCATTTCCAAGCACTTTAAACGCAAATATAAAACTGCGCCACATTTTTATACTTATGGCAAAGAACAAAGACTTGTAAAGCCTTTTGCTTCTGTACACTGCTTACAAGCTTCAAGTCTGTACAGTGAACACAGTCACATCCGCTGTGTCTTAAAGACCCATCAGATGTGACAACTCACCACAACCAGAAATCAGAGTATAAAGAAAACTTCCACCCAACAACCACAGTACTTGTTCAGAGTTCAGAAAGTGTACAAATCACATTAAAAAGCAAACAGAACATACTCTTGACCTAAAGGAACTAGTGCCCTGAGCGTTGAAAGTTGGTGGGGTTGTCATGCACAAACAACACACTGAAACACTCACTAATAGGCAAGCTATGCCTGCTAAACTCTACCCATATGGGCATCAGTACACTACACTGATGCCAGAACCAAGTTCAACTTAGTTCTGACACCACTTGTACTTCCCCCAGCAAAAAAAAAAAAAAAGTGTGCTGAAATATGAAATATGATAAATGCCAGGTATCCTCCTCTATCTAACCCTTCCACCAAAGAACCCATCTCAGCCCACCCCAAAAATTCCCAGCAATGGAATTGTCTAAGAAAACAAGTCCTGCAAGTGCTTGGCCTTCAATTGACTGGCAGAACACTCAGGCAGAAAACCAAGCCTACCAGCTGAAGTCAAACCCACAAAAAAATGCAATATGTATGTCCTATTAAACACATTCTGTCTGTTCTAACATTTAGCTGCACAAACGCAATAGAGGGATAAGAGACAAGCTGAGACAGGCTGTGTGAAGCAACACCAAAAGGTGCTTCCAATGCCAATGCTATGGCTACAGCTACCTCTACTCAGATTGACAATGCTTTGAGCGATTTTGATCAAAAGGAAACACAATGACATAAGACAACGTAGTACATGGCACAAATGAACTTTGGCTGTTGAGCATTCCTCAGCTCTCTCCACATAATGGGTGGATGCCAATGAGTAATTACTCCCTTATTACAAATCTACTCCACCTTGGGAGATTCCCCTAAACATTTGACCAATGGGAGAGTCTCATTCGTCCAAACATTTTGACTAAAATTTCCTAATGTCAACCCTAACTGAACTTGCAATGCTGCTATCTCCTTCATGGTCTCTCAATAAGTAGCAGTGGTGCCATATTAACAGTTATTATGGTAGCTCAAAAAGGTGACATGCAATCCAAAAGCAGAAGATGCTACCTACTATGGCAGAATCACATAACATGATTTGACACAGATGAAAATGAAAGATAGCTAATCAAGCAATAATTATTTTTCAAAAGAAATGCTTCTAAAAAAATTTATTTCAAGAATACCGGCACGTATTGAGGCCCAAAAGGTGTACAAAACAAAGTATGCAAACAACAGTAAAAAAAGAAATAAAAACTCTGAAAGCACTTATATTACACATGGCTAAAAAAAACGACCAAAATTTGGCATATTTAAACAAAAAAAAAATCTGGTACAAAATGGAATGAGGTGTGCCAAAACAATCACATTTGCATATATGAATTTTTATCCTGCTAAAACTCCAGTTACAAGAGCCACACCATAGCCGATAATGCACTGCAGTACTTTTTACCACAAGAGCAATGCAATGCCTTCCGATTCGGTACGCTAAAAAGAACAAGCAGAATAAGACATTTTTAAAGTGAATAAATCACTTCAGTAGCTGAAAAAGTGAATAAGTAGAAAAATATTCGAGCAACTTGCACTGCAAACAAGTGCACCGCATCTACCCCTGGTAAATTAGTATCAGGGAGTAACAGTGAGCACTTATATTTTACTGAATGAATGAGAGCATAACTCCCTTGAGAACAAATCAGCTATACATCATTCCAGACAAAGAAATTCATAGGAATGACGCGCCATTTTCGCATGTTTCGCCATCCTGAGTGGCAAGATTCATGCTACAAAAAATTTTAATCTTTCCATTTTCTATTTAAACACAGTTCCCTCGTGACAAGCACACATTTGGGCCATCACATTTGCAAGCGCCTAAAAACCATTATAAAATTAGAGTAGCCTGTTTTCCAGTAGTAAATATTTTTCATTTCTGGTGTTTTTTTCATAATTCTCATGCAACAGCACAGTACCATTAAGACCCAGTGTGTTTGTGTAATCAAGTACTCATGTAACTAATGCATGCAGGGAACACAAAAGTTGGCCAACATGTGCTGTTTCTTACAATATTCACTTTTTTTCCAAGCAACCCACAGTGCAGTGCTGGTGCCTCTTAACTACTGAGAACAAATTTTCATGCTTGTGTGTCACAGGGTGCTTAACAGTGAATTCACAAAGGCCAGACTGCACTGATGAAGTATACCGATTCCTTTTCTCTTTATTTTTTTTTGTACAAGCTTCCTTGTCTAAAAAAATTAAGTGTGTCCACCCTATTACAGACTCACCTGACTGATTACAGACACTGAAAATAATTTGGTACTTCTTAGTATGGCATTGGTAGACACTGGACATCCTTGTGCAATCAGGCCTCAAATGAATTTGCACTTCAGACCCCCTCAGTTGCATGTAATGACACGGCAAGTGACAAGCTGGCACAAGTTGGCTCTTGAGGTACATGCTGTCAGAAGGCCGAGAAAAACTTGCCAAGAGAGTGGCAAGCTCCCAGAGGTGTGTGAGTGTAAAGTATTGCTTTTATGCAAAGGTGAAATGCCAGCTTGCCCAGTTGTCCTGGGCATGCAAAAGTGCAATGAAAAAGTGAGCAGTGACCCCAAATTCCCAGACCAGTGCTAGCTTATACTCACGTCATGTTCGGGAGGCCTATGGTAGCGGTATCTCTGCAGAGACAAGTTGCACACTGCACATTACAACACTGGATCAAAAGCAGTGGACTACACATTACAACACTGGATCAAAAGCAGTGGACTCTTCACAACAAGCCTGCTACACAACAAATAACGTGTGCATACACATGCACACAAACACACAGTAAACAGGCCGTACCAATTACACAAAAGCTACCAAAACCTAAATTTACAAAAAGATAACTAACAAACAACCTTGTTAAGAGATGATGTGTAACTGCCAACTCACACAAAAATGGTAAAGAAACTCCCCACAAAGAACTCTAATCTAGTTTGCAACATTTCACATCTTTTGCAACACTCTAAATGTCAAATTTCCTGCACAACAAAAACCCCTTTACCATAACTCCCCTCCCTTCCTCCCTTTTTGGACAGAAGTTAGGTGCACATTTGGAGACCTACTGCAAGCCTCATGCTCTGAATGTGCCTGCCCAACTGCTTGACAGAGCTGCATTTAATTACTTCACAAGTGGAATACACAGCAGACTATGCAGAGAAATACACAGCATTTTTTTTTAGCTCTAAAACCCAACTCTCCACTGCTGCATCTAATTTCTGACCAAACGACCAGTCAAGCCACTTGTGTAAAGGGGTCTTTTTGCTGTGCAGGGAAGCTGACTTTTGAGTTTTTAAAATGGTCCACGGGTATAAATAATACCTAGCTTTCTCATAACTGCCCCTTCGAAGTTCCTGCAGGTAAAAGTTGTAGGATAAAGAAGTGTTAACAGCATTACTGTGATTAATGCACGGCAACAAAAACATGAAATTGCCTTCTATGCAGCATGAAACTCAACATCAACTCAACTCAACTTTCTGTCCTAAAGCTGCATCAAAGTTAATGAAGGATGCCACAGCTGAAGGCTTTGAATTAACGAGACCCCCTGTAACTCTTTAATGGGTGCCACAATCTCAGTACATGAGCATTTTTGACTGCTGTAATCAGTGCCATATGACCAGGCACCAAACCTGGAACCATTAACTGTCAGGTTACTGTGATGAAGCACTGACCACATGAGGCCATCGCCATTGCACAATGAGCTGGCAGCCGCTGAGCCACTGTCGCTCATCGTGTCACTCAGTTTCTGGGCTTGCAGGAAATTTCGCCCATCGTCTGGAAGCCGCTCGCGAGACTGGGCAATATCAGAAGGCTTTTTGGGTACGTAACTTCCAACCTAGTTATTCTGCGAGCAAAGTTCGCTTTTCTAGCCTGCTTCAGTGAAGAAGTTGTTGATACAGTCCATGCTGCCAACTCTCACTTCATCATGAGTAAACTAGAAGAGGCGCAGTCATGAGCCATGAACTGAAACAGTTCATTGAAAGCCTGCTAGGAGTAATGAAGCAAGAAAGGATTTTGTGGCATATGTCTCGACCACTTCTTACTAGTCTCAGCACCACAAACAGTAGTAAACGATGGCCATCGCTATCGTATGTTGCGTCCCAAGGAACATCGTCTCATGCGGTTACCATTTGAGTTGGCCAAGACCTAACAACTAAACTACAATATTGTACTGATATGTCTGTTGTCCACTAAGTGCATAGCAAGCTCCTTGGAAGTACTAACAGCAGCCAACGGCTGCTAGAAAAATGCTGCTCCAGCTCCTTTCCGGTAAGAGAAGGTTTAGCCCTTGATTTTGTATACAATGTGAAGTGCTTGGCAACCAAGGAATAACACACGTTTGCTTTTAAAGCTATCGCCCATCACAAATATGCCATGCGACTTTTGAGAACAGCTACCGTTGCATTCAGATGGGAAACTGCACTTCTGAACGTCGACAGTGAAGCACATAATCCTTAGGCACAGGGGCTACAATATAGCAGAATTTAACAGGTCACATAACAAGACTCAATTTCTTTGCTATAAACCAAAATAGGAACTTGCTGATACATTTATGAGCATGCAATGGTAGGATAATGCCTTCTTAATTTTCGCATTCAACCATACTGGTTAATAATAATTATGGTGCTCCTTTCATGCATCCAAGACTAACCAATGATGCTCTGTCATGGCCATTTCGTCCCAAAAATATGAGTTTTAAATTTCAACAATGCCTATGGCAAATTTCCCTGAAAGTTAGTCAAGTAGAAACTTTCCTTATACTTCTGGGTTGGACGTTTCAGTGTGAACAAAAAAAATAAAAGTATGCCAAATTCAATTTTCAAAATTCGGTTTTAACTGAACAAGGTCAGTATCCTTGACGTCTGCAACATAGCTAGCTGGTCAATGAGCAAGAATTAAAATTAAAGGAGAAAATTAACTAATTATGAAAGACAGAGGTGTGATGGAACAATGATCCCGTTGGATTTAGTAACGCAGAAGCATTGCTCCTATACTTTATACACCTCTGCAGACTGGCAGGCTCCACCACCCTGCAGATGTCAACTGCTAGCATAGCGCTGCTTTACAGTCGTCACCCGCTTAACGCAGATGCTTGGTTAGGCAGGTTTTTCCACCGTACGTAAGGTCACTGACGTGAAGCCCAGCATAAACGCCCCGAAAAAATGTGTTCTGGCTACCACAATAATTCAACAGCAGTTCCATTGCTGTCGTCAACCCAGAGACCACGGAATTCCTCATTCTCTTGATTGACCCAGTGCAAAAACCCAACACTAACGCGACAACTCAGTTTTTAGAAGTAAAATACTTGGGTATTTGTCGGACAGTTCCATCATTCAACTTTTGTTATTTTGACAAGATAGCATTTCCTTCGACAAGTGCAGTTCTTTGTGCAATTATTTTTGCATTAATTAACAGTAAACCACCTACTTGCACTGAGAAAAGGCCAACATAAACACCAAGTGACTTTTGACTGCATAGGAATGCCACGCTATAACACCGGAAAAAAAAATAATTCATATGTAAAAATAATGTTTACGGAAAAAGAAGTGTTCTGAAATGAAAATTAAAATTTTGAAGAAAAAAAAATTAAAAACTGAAAAGCCCAACCACAGCAACAGTGTTTAGCTAAAGTAGGTCTTTCACAAAATACACTGGCACAATAAGAGAATAAGTTAATTACATTGCCACAATGTTTTATATTGCTAGAGTTTACTACAATTTGTAATACCGTTCTACTTGCTTTCCTATGCTTACATTGTACAAAGAAATAATTAAATGCACATGTCATTCAGCATGAAAGGCAAGCGTCATGTATGTAAACAAAGGTGGCGCTGCGGTCGGCAGCGACGCGGGGTATAGGCAAAAACACAGCATGCTTGTACTGTGCCTTCGAAACCAACTCATGTGCGCAAATATCTCAAAGTGTGAGCGTCGCTTGTGGTTACAAATATTTTTGTTGATGCCCGGAGAGTAGTTCAGCACTTTTTCAACATGTTCGCCAGACGGAATTTACCTGGCGGAGCACTGCATGGGCTTCCTTCGCCGCTCCCAGTTGGCAGCAACAGCGCGGCTACGATGGTCGACTGCGATGGCTTATTAAATGAAACAAGAAAGCACGAGGCATCGAGGAAAAGATATCCCCTACAGACTGAACTTCTGGGCCGATACGGCATACCCGAGTGCTAAGTGCAAGAAGCAGGACGATGCGATGCATGACAAGAAATAGCTTTTCCACATGACGAACATTGTGATGTGCTTCCTGTTTTAGCCAAGCCACTTCACTCCGGAGAACGCGGAATATTGCCACTAAGTGATACAGGTACTTTGAATAAGGCACGCAGATGCGATCACTCTGTTCTTTGGAACTTTGTCGAGTGCGCAGCGAACTTAAATGTTTTATTCTGCTTAATGAAATACATATTTGTGGCAGGAGTTGGCATCTCGCTCCACCGGTAATGTCTGCAAGAATGCTCTTTTTGTTCTATTGGCTTTGGGAGACTGCATAAGCGCTTACACAGATGTTTTTCTCGAGCTTCCAAGGAAATTTGTGTTTGCTGTGCAGAGCTGAATATCTTGTCATTCAACTTATTTTAATATTTGCATTCTAGTGCGTACCTTATTCTATTTGATCATAGTGGCCTTCGATGTGGTATTTGCTGTTTTCACCTGGGTATGATCAACCTGCAATAAGGTAAAATTCAAGTAATCTGGGATGCGTGGGACATAGCCTTGGTGATGTGACTGGCATCTGACAAGGGCCCCCTGAAGGACGATGACGCGCACAAGGAATATCGCGCCTAAACTTCTCGTGAGAACCCAACAGAACACGAACGAGTTACAGGCGTTGATTCTTGCACTGTTCGCCATGCCACTGAACAGCAACCATGTGGAATAAAAGACGGAAACTATCAGATTTCGATGCCGAAATGCAATACTAGCCGTGCTGCCAATCCGTCACCCAACTAGTTCCGCTCCATGACCGTTTCCTATCGTTTCGCCTCTATCTGACCGCGATAAACTAGTGCCGCTTCCTTTCTTCAGGCCTGCAGCTCAACCAACCACTCCAGAACTCGTCGGGATATCGCAAATTATGTTTAAAAACACGCAAGCATGGCACACCCAAGCCACACGGTACCGCCCTTTGCCTACACAACGAAAGTCGCTGCTGACACCAGCGCCACCGCATCTCCGTGACGTCACGGCCTGATGCATTATCAGGACATTTTGTTTTCTAGTCTTAATATTATTTTGATTTTGGAGATAAAAATCTGGCATTATTTTTTGTACTGAATTGGGTACAACTTGGTTTTTCAAAAAATGATGCCATAATTCAGGTTTTGTTGGTTACTTTTACCAGCAACAACAAACTGTTCACAACAACTTTTTGCAAGACATAAAATACTCAACTTCTAATTATTTCACAAACAATTTATAACTGACAGTTTGCATCAACAAATTTTACTAAAGCAAGTATTTACTTTTATTTATTTATTGTAGTTGTCACATCTAGATCATTGCATACACTGCCACCCCCATGCGCAATGCTTCCATTTTTTTGCTAGGCCTTCCCACCACTGCACCCACACTGCAAAAGAAGTTATCACGAGATAAAACTGCTGACTGTTGCGTCAATCAGAGAAAATCGAAAAATAATTCTCTCGGCTTAATCGCTTGCTTGTTCGGGCCCAAATTTCGCACCAAAGTGGCATTTGGCGGTCAGTTTTGTTTTACACTTCGTTTGGATGGGGTACTTATATGATTCGGTCAGAATTAATCAAAAATCTCCATTGTATGTGGTAACGGCGGACCAAAATCGCAAGCTTTTGCAGAAGTTGTACCCGTAGCACCATCTGTGCCTGCCGGAGGAACGAGTGCTGCAGTGAAACGCACGAGGGGTGAAAGCGGCTGCGTGGTTGGTTTGAAAGTGCTTTCTGAGCTATTTTATCAAAATTGGGCAGAAAGCGTTGTTTCACGCAACTGCCTTTCTCCCCGCACCTTGCGCTTCTCCCATGAGTTTCACCGCAGCCTGCCTGCACGGTAGAGTGTTCGTCGCCTGGAGGGCGCATGATGGTGCTACCGGTATCATTACTGCAAAAGCTCGCATTTTTGGTTCGCCGTCGCCACAGATGATGAAGATTTCCGATTAATTCTGACCAAATCAGGCAAATACTCCACCCAAAAGTAATATAAAACAAAACTGACCGCCAGATGCCACCTTTGTGCAAATTTTGAGCCCTAACAAGCGGGCGGTTAGGCCGAGGGAATTTTTTTAATTTTCTCTGATTGATGCAACTGTCTGTACATCATAGATAACTGAAACCACAATGATACATGAAAACACCGCTCTAGAATGATGGCTTCAGGATATTTGCTAGTTTCCATGCTATGCGGTCAGGTTTTTACACTGGCAAACCAATTTTTTAAGGCACTTTTTCAAATCGAAATCAGAGTTCACCCAACTTTTGTACCTGCTCAAGCTGCTAAAATCAGTTTTTGTTCAAAAACAAAGGGAACTACATAATATGTTGCAACACAGACTTGTTTTTACTGTCTGTGGCCTTAGCATGGCTACTCCTACTATAAAAAGCGCACGCAAGTTTTTCACACCATAGCCTTCCTCAGCTTAAGCCTAACTATGTCAGCACATTCTTTCTAGACAGGCATGCAGTTTTCAGTCAGCAGTGTCTTAGGTTAAAGTGAGTTCTTGAGTAAGAGACCCTATATCTAAGAAAAATGCCATGTATAAAATATTTCTCGTTGATAGACTGCAGAGAGAGCCAGTTTCTTCTTAAAACTATAGCATTATTGTTACCTTAGTTGACTGTACTCTATCAGTAGCACTAAATGTTCCTATATAGTATGCCCTATATAATATGCCCGCCTCTACAATTTGTAAGTACTAATCATGTAACAAGCTGCTTTAAGTTTTGTGCACACATACTTAAAGGACTAATGACACCAAATTTTTGCTTGCGTGTTCTCTTCTTTCAAACGATGTGTTAGACATGGGTATACATTGAGCACACCATGGAATTTGTCTGCGACCGCTAAATAATTTATAATTGAATTTCTTCTTGACGCTGTTTCGGTTTTGCTTTCAACTGCCGAATGATGGCTGTGGCGTGTAGTTGATGTTTAGGTCACGTGAGGAATGAAAATCTGCTGTATAATTGCTGATAGGTCATTTTTTGTCATTCCGGGTCTTGAAAGAGACTGGATTAAGTGTTGTAATGAGTTCTACATAACAGCGATTATATTAGCGTTTTGACCTAAACACCAACTACACGTCACAGCCATCGTTCGGTTGATGAAACCGAAACCAAAACAGCACTAATTCAATTCTAAATTATTTAGCGGTCATAGGCGAATACCACGTAGTAACCCATGTATTCTAATGTCTAACGCATCATTTGAAAGAATAAAATACGCAATAAAATTACGTGTCTATAGTCCTTTAACAAAAATAGCTTGAGCACTGGTTAGTGCACTGTTTTGTGTATGTCAATTCTACCATAATACAATCTTAATTTGGCACAGCAATGACAAGAACCAAAAAAAAACAAGTCTAGTCAACAGCCAACCACAACCTGCAAGAATGTGCAGTCATGGTCAAAAGTAAAGAGTGCACTCTGCACATGATTGAGTCAAACATGAAGTTCTGCTTCAAGGCTCATAAAACACTCTGAGCATTAAAAAGACCTGGAATGCCAAAGCAATTATATTTGCGAACTCTGCAGCATTAAAGGTGCTGCACAAGTTCCACTACACAGTCAACTACAAGCTGCAGTCAAATACATATGGTGGGCCCTTTACATATGATAAAGAATGCATATACTGCAACAATGCATATACTCATATACTCATCACAATAATGCCTTCATGGTAAAGCTGCATGATAAAATTGAAGTTCATTAAAGGAGTGCAGACACCTAACTTTTGGGTGCGTGTTTTCTTTTTAATGACGCATAACGCATTATTATACATGGATTACCACGTTGCAGTCTCCTATGACCGCTAAATATTTTATAATTGAATTTCTTTCTCGTGCTGTTTCGGTTCCAGTTGCAACAGCCAAACGATGACTGTGACGTCAAAATGTGGCTATAGGTCACGTGAGGCATGAAAAAATTGCAATATAATCGTTGCTTCTACATTCGTTATCATTCCGGCTCTTAAGGAAGGCTGGCTTCCACACTGTAGTGATTTAAAACGATGAAGCAGCGATTGTATCGCAGTTTTTCTGTGCCTTACATGACATATAACCACACTTTGACATCACAGCCATCGTTGGGCTGTTGAAACCGAAACCAAAACAGTACGACAGAAAAATTCAATAATAAATTATTTAGCATTACCAGTCGTAGGCAAATACCATATGGTGATTCATGCATAGTAATGTCTTCCGCATAATTGTAGAGAAGAAAACATGCAACCAAAATTAGGTGTGTATACTCCTTTAAAGGGGCATTGAAGCGAGTTGATTATGTCTACGCTGCAGCATGAACCACATGACACAATATTAGGCCATTTCGTCATGTTCCTGACCTCACATTTGTTAGTAAAATGCACATATACAAAAAAAACTGCAGTGACAGTATTGGAACCTACACAATGTAACATGTAACGTCATTCTTGTCATGCTGGCTTAACAAGAGGCTCAAGCCATTGTTAAACCAACATAACTAAATACCGCTGTCACACAGACGACCTCAGTGCCCATTAGGTCAATGTATGGTGAGTGCGAGGCTGCTCTCAAGGGCTCTTAACATTCCAATGGCCAACTGCCAAGCTCCAATGAGTCGATCCCCATCTACTTCATTGAAACATTCACTGAAAATCATCACAGGGCACCAGCCGATCCACACCGAGTTCGATAACAATTGACCCAGCAGGCACTGAAACTGCTACTGTAAGAAGGGTATAAGTTCAGACAAGCGGAGAGCTTCTACTGCAGTAGGTACCACCCAACACTTGCCCATCACAGTCTATATGAAAATGTCATGAGTGATGTCACTAGAAGCAATGAAAGCATGAAAATACAAACAGCCTCATACAAGGCTCTTTTCTCAGGAAAAAAATAAAATATAAATGTGTGAAAAATGCAGTGAATGTTGTCTGAGGACCCTGAACTTCATGTTCCAAAAGCAAATAGACCAAGCTCTTTAGTTTCCCTTTGGCCTAACCATGCTTTACAAATGCAAATTCAAATGCTGCAAAACTAAAAGAATGTTGAATCACGAAATTTACGCTGCCTGGAGGTTTTTTTTTTTTTTTTCTGGCATAATACCAACTCACAAGGCTGATTTTACAAAATTAAATTATATGTTGTGCATGACGAACTGAGGAGAGTACATGTGGCACAGCTCACACTTGAACAAGAGGTATTCATAAAGTTCTGCCTCCTGGAGAGGAAGTTATTAATTGAATGATAAAATGGGGAATGCTTCTGACGATAGTAAAAATGTTAATAGCAAGAAGATGCAAGCCTGTCGATGGGAGATATATAGAAATATTGATTGGTATAGTGAAATCTTAAAATATATGAAATGCATTCATAAACTACTTCCCGTTCAAAAATGATTTTGTCCAGAGGGGTGCACAGCACGGAAGTGTACCATGAGGAGTAGCGACCCTGCCTATCCGAAGCTCATGGGTTGGACCCACACATGACCAACGGGGTGGCAATAGTTGCTCGAGCAACCTTCCTCAATTCAAATAAACGTTTTCTCTCTCTCTCTCTCTTTAAAAAAAGGAGGGCAGCGATGGCTAAAGGTAGAGCATCCACCTCACATGCAAGGGGACCGGTGTTCGAATCCTAGTGCCACGAAATTCTCCACCGGGTTTTTTTTTTTAAAGAAAAACTCCGCGTGGCGATGGAATTACACAACCAGGCCTGGGGTGTGGCCTGATCTCGGTGACCAGAACAGACAACGCACTTCCTCATCAGAACAGGATTTGGCCACCCTGGTGTAGTACTTGGCCGCAACCTTCTATGAACAAAACAATTAACCCTCAGCCCTCAGCGGCTGCAGAGCAACTGACCAAGGCAGCGGTCAGACCTGTGACGCAGGGGAAGGTGCTAAGAATCACTGGCTTCGGACAGGCCGCCATTGGAAACTGAACCTGGCAACATTTGACGCTAGAACCTTATCCAGTGAGGCTAGCTTAGCAGTGCTGCTGGAGGAATTCATCATCATCATCATAATCATCATGATTCAATGGGTATTAAATGGAATGTCATAGGGCTTAGTGAGGTTAGGAGGACAGATGAGGCATATACAGTACTAAAGGGCAGGCACGTACTGTGCTATCATGGATTAGCAGACAGACGAGAACTAGGTGTGGGATTCCTCATCAATCAGGATATAGCTGGCAACATGGAGGAGTTTTGTAGTATTAACGAGAGGGTGGCAGGTATCGTAATTAGGCTTAATAAGAGGTACAAGCTGAAGGTGGTGCAGGCCTATGCGCCTACATCAAGCCATGATGACCAGATCGTTGAAATCTTCTATGAAGACGTGGAATCGGCAATGACCAAAGTAAAATCACAGTACACTGTACTGATGGCTGACTTCAATGCGAAGGTAGGCAAGAAGCAGGCTGGAGACCAGGTGGTAGGTGACTATGGCATAGGTTCTAAGAATAGCAGGGGAGAGTTATTAGTAGAGTTCACAGATAGAAATAATTTACGGATCATGAATACCTTCTGCCACAAATGAGCAAACAGGAAGTGGTCATGAAGAGCCCCAACAGTGAGACTAAAAATGAAATAGACTTCATACTGGGCACTCACCCTGGCATCGTGCAGGATGTGGAAGTCATCGGAAAGGTGCGTTGTAGCGACCACAGAAAATAAGGTCTCATATTAGCTTAGATTTGAAGGGGGAACGGAAGAAACTGGTGAAGAGAAAGGCTATTAACGAGTTAGCATTAAGAGGGAAGGTAGAGGAATTCAGAATGTCGCTGCAGAACAGATCTTCCGCTTTAATTGAAGAAGACAACCGTAATGTTGAAACAATGAACGATAACCTCACAGCTATCGTTACGGAGTGCGCCATAGAAGTAGGCGGTAGGATGGTTCGACAAGATACTGGCAAGCTATCTCAGAAAACTAAAGATCTGATTAAGAAACACCAAAGCATGAGGACGTCTTACCCCACAGACAAAATAGAACCAACAGAGCTATCGAAGTTAATTAATAAGCGAAAGGTAGCCGACCTAAGGAAGTTTAATATGGAGAGAATCGAGCATGCTCTAAAGAACGGAGGTAGCCTAAAAGCAGTGAAGAGAAAACTAGGCATAAGTAAAAACCAGATGTATGCGCTAAGAGACAAAGAGGGCAATGTCATTAGCAATATCGATAAGATAGTTAAAGTAGCCGAAGAGTTTTACACAAATCTATACAGTAGCGATTGCAATCGGAATGTTACTGAGAGAAGCAGCAGAGCACACAGCAGATATGTTGAAGGACAGAGGAGAGATTGTGCTAGAAGAACTAGCCACCCTGTATACGCAATGCCTTGTGACCTCTAGCGTACGAAGTGCTTGGAAGAACGCTAACATTATCTTAATTCATAAGAACGGAGACGTCAAGGACTTGAAGAATTACAGACCGATCAGCTTACTGTCTGTTGCCTACAAGGTATTTATTAAGGTAATTGCTAATAGGGTCAAGACAACCTTAGACTTCAATCAACCAAATGATCAGGCAGGCTTTCGTAAAGGATACTCGACAATAGACCACATTCATGCTATCAGTCAGGTGATAGAGAAATGCGCAGAATATAACCAACCCCTCTATATTACCTTCATTGATTACGAGAAAGCATTTGACTCAGTGGAAACCTCAGCTGTCATGCAGGCATTGCGGAATCGGGGTGTGGAAGAGTGTTATATGAAAATATTGGAAGATATTTATAACGATTGCACAGCTACTATAGTTCTCCATAAAGTCAGCAATAAAATTCCAATAAGGAAAGGTCAGGCAGGGAGACACAATATCGCTAATGCTATTCGCCGCCTGTTTACAGGAGGTGTTCCGGGGCCTGAAATGGGAACAGTTGGGGATAAGAGTTAATAGATAACACCTAAGTAATCTGCAATTCGCTGATGATATTGCCTTGCTAAGTCACTCAGGACATGAACTGCAAAGCATGATCAATGAGTTAGACAGGCAGAGCAGAATGGTGGGGCTAAAAATTAACATGCAGAAAACCAAAGTAATGTTCAACAGTCTAGCAGGATAACAGCAGTTCACAGTTGGTAGTGAGGTGCTAGAAGTGGTAAGGGAGTGCGTCTACTTATGGCAGGTAGTGGCCGCTGATCCGGATCATGAGAGGGAAATAACTAGAAGAATAAGAACGGGGTGGAGCGCATATGGCAGGTTATCTCAGATCATGAACGGCAGTTTACCAATATCCCTCAAGAGAAAAGCATACAACAGCTATATCTTACCGGTCCTCACCTATGGGGCAGAAACATGGAGGCTAACAAAGAGGACAGCTATGGAAAGAAAAATGATAGGTGTATTGTTGTTTGTTAAGGGAACAAACGCAGGTTAAAGACATCCTAGTCGAAATCAAGAGGAAGAAATGGGCTTGGGCAGGGCATGTAATGCAAAGGCAAGATAACCGCTGGTCCTTAAGGGTAACGGAGTGGATTCCAAGAGAAGGCAAGCGTAGCAGGGAGCAGCAGAAAGTTAGGTGGGCGGATAAGATTAAGAGGTTTGAGGGGATACGGTGGCCGCAACTGGCAAAGGACAGGGTTAATTGGAGAGACATGGGAGAGGCCTTTGCCCTGAGTAGGCGTAGTCAGGCTGATGATGATGAAAATTTAAAGGCATAACACTGAAATGAAAATATTGAATGTCCTCTTTCCCAGCCGCACATTATTTCTTAACATAGTTTCCATCAGCAAAGCTACACTTCCACCACCAGTGCACGCCATTACAGAAGAATGAGGCTGACTGTTTTGCCTCACCCACCTCAAAGCCTTAAACTCACACCTTCAGACTTCTGGCTATTTCTCCAAGATGAAGAAACATTTTCAATATATGCCTCCCATGTCCAATTAAGAGGTCATCAATGCAGCAATGTCACCTACAGCTGCCCTCATTCTACTATAGCCCAGTGTGCCTGTCACAGATGTGCATCACCCACCACTGGGGACTGTGCCAAAATGTGGTGGGTTCATGGGAAAAAGGACACACCTAACTTTTATTTCAAAGTAACATCGCCCTTTCCCTTCCTTCAATAAAAATGTTAGTCAAGGAGACACAACTTACTTAACACCCCTTGCATCTTGAGTCTTATGGTCGACTATGCAGTGATATTACCCGTGGACAAAATTTTTCAACAGTAACCCTCAAAATTAAATCTGAGAAAGTAATGCTGCAGGTATTCTGAGACTGCACAAATCTGATCTGTTACTCTTTAAAATAAGAAGAACACGATGCGCACAGAGACCGTGCACAAAACCAGAATAAGACTATGTGAACAGAACAGCACAGTGGCACTAACATCGCGACCAATGTCACTATCAACAACGTAGTGGGGGTAAAATTTACATTGTGTGACGTCACTACTTTTAATTTGTGTTTGTTTCTCGGTGTGCTCTTGCGAGCCCGGCCCACCGCGGTTCTTGTCGTCTGCTGCCCCAACACATCGCAGCACGTCTGCTGCCCCAACACGTCGCAGCAGTTGTAAAGCTCTTCACTGTGAAGCATACGAGTATTACAGTCGATAGTGGAACCAGGCTAATGTTTATGACATAGGTGTGTTTTTATTTCTTTTGCTGATCCCAATATAAGGATGCAGGTGGAATCCAGGCTGCAGCAGTTTCATTTCGATAAAAGCGAAAGGCAAAAAAGGCTAATGTACTGTGCAATGTCAGTGCACAATGCGGAGTTGTTTTAAATCTTTTCTTGAAAGGGGGACGCGGCTTTCAAATCGTGAAAATCCCGGAAAAAAAAAAACACCAGATTTGGTATTTATAAGATCTTTTTAATTATATCCAAAATAATTTCCCCGAAAACAGCCCAGAAGTGACTTTAAAAAATGCTTTAGTGACCGTACTTAGCTAAAACCTGGCTACATCTCTGTGAAAATGCCAGTGTTTTTTGACCTGATCACCATGCTTGCAGAACGCATAGCATGAGAATGGCTTCATGAATTTTCAAGCAGTGACGTTCTTATATTTCTGCATTACTATTCCATTTGTTTAATCTGTCACTAATTTTGCCTTACGCAAGTGTGGAAATAACATTCTGTGTAGAAAAAAAATCAGGCTGCTAAAAATATTTGGACAATATCACTGCATGAAGCATTCCCTAGGGTAAAACAAAAGAGTGACTGCATGCTCCTACCATGTTTTGTTGTCATGTCTTCCACTAAATAATTTATAATTGAATTTCTTCTCTTATGCTGTTTCGGTTTCGGTTCTATCGACTGAACGATGACTGTGACGTCAAGTTGATGTTTTGGTCACGTGATCCACTAGAAAAACTATAATATAATCGCTGATATGTAGTTTTAATTCGCTATTACATTTAATCCAGCCTATGCCAAGACCTGGAATGGCAAAAAATGACCTTTCAGCAATTATATTGCAGATTTGTTTATGCCTCATGGGACCTAAACACCAACAACGCATCACAGTCATCGTTCGACTGATGAAACCAAAACATTGTGAAAAAGAAATTCAATTATACATTATTTAGCGGTCGTACACGAATACCACAGGGTGCTCCATGTATACGAAAGTTGAACGCATCGTTCGAAAGAAAAAAACACGCAAGCAAAAATTTGGTGTCTATAGTCCTTTAAGAGTGCTAAAATGTTCCACAGCGCAAGGAAGTTCTCCATGAACATTTCCTTCATCTTTTTTTGCATGTGTCGCAGCTTGCCTTTTATTTTCTTTGTTTTTCTCTTTCTGTTTCATTTATCATGGTGCAGGTAACAATTTAGCCTGTAACTTCTGAACAGCACTAGATAGAATCACAATTCTTTTTGCTAATGGTAGAAGAATGTTTGTGGTAATAAAAACAAATCAAAAATGCAAAACCTTATTTTTCAAGAAAATTGGCATTTCAAAAGTGTCGTCATGCGTTAAGTGGTGTGTGATGTCAGCGCACGATGGGGCAGTTGTAAAACACCAGCTGTTTAGACACTTTCTTCTAACAACCTGAAGGAGCTAGTGGTACGGCAACCAGATAGCAAAAGACACAGGTAGAATCCGGGCCACAGTGGCCACATACAGACGAAAGGCAAAACAGACCCGCGCTGTGTTATGTCAGAGCACACTGCGGCAGGTGTCGCACTTAAATAGTTGAGCGGCACTGCCCACCAATCAGCTAAGCAGCTCCAAGCTGAAATAATGTTAAAAATTCAATCTTAGCAAATTTACATTATGCTGGTGTGCTGGGAGTGCCCTCTATCGCTGTTTGCAAACAATGCACTATCTCAGCGCTTCGCTGGCAACGCTTTTCAGCCCCAGCGCAGAGCATTATGAATGTTGACAATGCAGAAGTTGTCATATGCCATGATCACAAAAGCAGTTCACGGCTCGCATGAACATCAAACTTCACCACAAGCTAAGTGAGAAGCGCGATGGCAAGTTGCAGCAGACGATGGCAGCACAACCTGCCAGTGCCTTCAAGCCAATCCCAATAGCATAGCAAAAAAAAAAAAAAAAATGTCACGTGTTGACGTCAAAGCGAGTTTGGTATCAGCTGCAAACTCTGTCGCCAGATTACACTAGCATGCAAAATATGTTTGTACGCATAGCATGTGGAGTAGCCTATATGCGCAATTTGTGCACAAGAACCGGAAATAGCTGTGGGCACTGTCTGGTGCCCATAGAATCGCCTTTAGAATGAAAGTTTCATTCAATGTGAACATACTAATATCACTAATTTGCAATAAAAAGTTAGCAATATGAGACTAAAATCGAACTTAGCAGCATGTCCATCATTGCTCCAACAATCATTGTGACAACTGCTACCATAACACTCATCTGTGTGTTCATTACTTTTCGCCACCATCTGAAACAGTATGTACTGCAAGAACTCAAAAACCTGAAAGCAAGAAATCTTTGATGCACAGAACAAGCAGGTAATGACAACAAGCTTTGTATGCAAAACCCACTGTAAACATGAACAAGACGTATATGCAAACAATAAAGCGGTGTGACTGTGCACCTTCTGAGCATGCACTGTCAACCACACATGGCTTTTATGCGCTTGAAAAAAGGTCCCGAAGCAACCAAAAACATGTAGAACATGTTTTTGACTGTTCACATACAAAACTGTGTAGCACTGGCGCAAGTACGCTCAAGCAATGCCGCAGTTTTCGCGCCCCCAACAGTATGTCGTATACTGTGGCTCGCTTAATGTGTGCAGACGCACGAGCACACACAGTGTTCCCGCAGCGCGACAACGTGAATCCGCGCAGGGCCAGGAGGTGCAGTACAGCGATTTTCCACTTGAAGGCGGAGAAGCCTGCCGTTCAAACGTCGTCAAGGGACTGCCCGTTGTCACAGGTGACAGGCAAATCCCAAGCGCGCGAAGCCATACGGCCCCACGGGAGCGCCGGCGGCAATGCAGCTCCGCACTGCTGTTAGGCCGCGAGACAACGTACCTGAACGGACGGAGCGCCTGGCCGGGCGGCCAACATCTGCGGAGCCAACCGCACAGGACTACCGATGACGACCCGGGGCGCCAGCGTCTTCTGGCCGACAACGGTCGGCGCTCCGGGCCGGCCAGGGTTCACGTTGACGATCTGCACACCGGGCGGCAGGATGCTAGGGCTGGACACAACCTGTGTGACCACGCTAACGGGTTGTGGGCCAGGCTTTGACGCCTGGATGACGCCCGCGGCCGGTGAAGAGCAGCGCAGGAACTCCTGCCCAACCGAGGCCGCCGGCGGCTCCTGCTTGATGAGGATCTGCGGCTTGAATGCGGCCTTCGGGTCTTTTGGGTCGACCACGATGCGCGGTTTCGCAGGTTGGCTGATGATGAGAGGCGTCTGCTGCGAAGCCACGTTCGCTAGATTGTGGATAGCACTGAGGCCAGGAGTAGTGGCGGGCGTGTGCGGGCTGGTACGGATAGCTGTGCTTCCGTTCGGGACACCCTGAATTTTCACATTGCCCCGTTGCTGGATAACGGCATTGTTGACGGCAGCAAGATTGGCCGCATTAAAGTGACCCTGCGGCGAATACACGATCTTTATGTCCGAGTTACTGATGGGGCGCACAAGCGATGTGTTCAGCAGGGCCTGCTGCGCCGTGCCAGTAACTTGGTTTATGTAGCCACTAGCTGGGAGAGCGCCAGGCAAAGTCACCATCACAGTGTTCGTCGAACTGGCAGGAGAAGAAGCGCAACTACTAACGCCAACAATGTGAGACGTGGTCGCGATCGTCTTTCCAAAGTTCGACACCACGATGCTTGGGCATGAATTCGCAAGCGCTGCAGCCACACCGTGTTTTTGTCCGTCGTGCGGCAGGCGCTGAAGACCGTCCGAAACTGGCACACTATTGACGTGATTCGTGGTTGCTGAACTGACGGTGAGCTCTTGGTTTGGAGCATGAATCCCAGACGATGAAAGTTGTGACTCTAAAGACCCTACTAATTCGCTTACTACTGACTCATCCACATCTGTGGTTAGCATTTCCTCTAGAGATTTGGCTGACGCCATTTTCGAGTTACAACTGAAAAATAAAGTACGCATGCGTGTCCCCGCCAACGAGGAATTGTGGGTAACAAAGCACTAATACCTCCATCAAGTGTTGTCAGTAGGAGCAAATAAACAGTTTTATTTCACTAAAATGTTAATTTTGAATCAAAATCTTTGATAATTGTAGTTTTCTATACTTTTTTTTATAATCTCACACTTCATGGTTTGAAATTTTTTACTTTTAGTACTGTTATTTTGTCGCGTTGAATGAACGTATTAGGACAAGGCTACTTTGCATACTGCTTTCGATGGTGGCGCCGCCTTGGCCGGTTGCGTAAAAACGGGTCCAGGTCCGCCATTTCCTCATCCCATGATTTGACTCAGATAGCGTTGGTTAGGCCGGAACAATCTGTTGTGATCGTGCTGGAGGCACGTAATTTGTTCCCGAGTTCACAATGAGTACCGGTATACCATACTTGGGCAGCAAAATAAGCCTAATATCAAAGTCTGAGATTCGGTATGAAGGCATTCTGTACACAATCGACACCAAAGAGTCAACCGTCGCTTTGGCTAAAGGTCAGTATCAGCGTCTTGTCGGAGTGTTAAGAACGTTTGTCTTTGCCTGCATTTATGTGCGAAATGTGTCTGTGCACGCTGCTTTCAGCGTTTTGAATTGTCACGTGCCTGTTTCTGTGAGTGCAGCGGACGCCCGAGAAGTAGACAGAATAAATGTTGCCGCCGTTTCCTTGGTCAGTTGTTTCGGTTGCTGGAGGGAGTTTACGAGAGCAGAACAAAGGATTATCATGTTTTTTGTGTATTTTATGCCGCTGTCGGCGAAATAGACTGTTTGAGGGGAAACCTGTAGCAGCTTCATTATTTCTGCGTTGTCATTTTAGGCTTACGAGCTTCGTGCGTTATCTCGTAGTGAAACTGCAAATTTGCATAGGTGTGAAGCGTTAACCATGTTGCATAAGTGCCAGTGTGCATATCACTGCGTGTCGTAAAAGCTTTTTACAGCTGCCTGCCGGCATTGCACTCTTCGGCTGCTGCATCAGCTCGTCGTTGGTCTCGTGGGTCAGTTTAAAATCCCGACGCTGCAGGTTCAGTCCCTTTGTTGTGGACTTGAAAACGCGTCGCTTCTGTCGTGTTGCACTGTGAGCGACTCGTTATGCGTTTGAGTAGTGCTCATAAATGCAACATTCGTGCATTTTTACCCCGTTTTCGCCGGCTGTGTCGTTGCATTTTGCGTTGTGCGCTTGCGTACTCGCTCGGCGCTTTCACTTCGTATTGCCGAACGCCTTCTGTCGTGTTGCACGTGGTTGACCTCGCCGTTTAAACTAACGCGTTAGTCGGGCTTGTAGCGTTATCAGAAGCTGAAAACTCGGCGTTTGCATTAATATGCTTTCGTACTGCTGTTGCCTCGTCGCGTTAAAGCTGCTTTTGACTTGAGAATGTGCTTGCGTCCCAGCAACGTTTCTATTCCTAAGTTGTTCGTGCGGAGCTTTCTTCGTTGTTTTTAAGAGCCTAATAGCATTTTACGTAAAACTAAGCACTTGTCTGTTCACGTTGACGCAGCTACTTTTGTTCTTCTTAGTGCCGCTGCAGCCAGTTTAGGTTCATTTGTTTAGTGTGTGCACGTGTCCTTACTTTCCTGGCCTAGCCTTCGTTCACTATTTTTAAGCCCTCGTTTTGTTGTCCAGCCATCGTAACATTCGTATCCTTGTGATGTCTTCGGGCCAGTTGTGCATTTAAAAGCATCCTTTGCGTTTAAAATGGGTTCATTTTGCCTGTGGTTTTAAACTGTTTTGTCTGTCAAGCTTCCAGGAAGCAGCAGTCTTGCTTGAAACACCATGCATGGTTTGATTGCAATGCTGCACCATGCCTTTACTAACCTTAAAGAATCTGCTGCTTGTTCCCTGTTATCAATTGCCCAACTGTAGATTGGGCGTCAACTTGCTAATTCATACACCTTTGAGCATTTGTGTCTTGGCTGTCTAGGTCTTCAGCATTTCGTTCAGAGCTCAAATGATTTGATTCACGGATTTGGATGACTGGCAGAACGGTTGTGTAGAGGACAGGATTTTGAATTGGTAATGGGGGTAATAGCATTATACAGGAAATTTCTTTTGTTGAAGGTTATCCCTGGAACTAAGGTTCGCTGCACAGTAGTTGAGTTGCACTTCAACGGTCATGTGCTGCATAATCTAGTGCAGTAGATTCTTGATATTTGCAGAGTGGCTGAAAATTTGTTCGATTAAAGGGAGCCTTCGTAATGCACTTAACGTTGGTGGGTGAAATTCTACTGTACTTTCTGAATGATCACTAGTTCAGCTTTGAATGAGTTAGTCAAATGTTGCTTCTCACCGCTTTACTCTCTGAAATGGCCAAGTAGGGCATTTTGCTCAGGAAATCAGGCTGCATTTTGGTGTCTGTTACTTGCATTGCATTCATAGTTTCATTGTATCTCTGCTTTGAATGCACTACAGGGAGTCTAGACTCTCCTTTGCTCACAATCAAACTTCCAGGGCTTACCAAGCCATCTCGGGCTTTGAGCTTATTCTGCTTACTAGCACCTGACATGGCATGTTTCTTGAAGACACTGGCACATTTTTTTTACTCCTTCAGTACGGTCCTTTGGCACAGAAGATCGCCCCACTGATCGCCCTGTAGCGCCCAGAGATGAAGTCTATGAGTACATTATCTTCAGGGCCCATGACATCAAAGACCTCCGTGTGTCAGAGCCTCCCAAGCCCCAATCAACCCTGCCTGGAGGCCTCACAAATGATCCTGCCATTGTTCAAGTAAGTTCTGTAAACAGTGGTTGTGTACTTATAGTCGCGTTGAATTTACTGTGGCTGCAACCAGGTGCTTCCACTTTCGCTCCAAATGAGATTTGCTATGCCGTCGTGCTACAAATGTCAACAATTGTGCTAAATTGCTCCAAAATGATTTGGGCAATGATGATGATACCGGACGGACCTCCACGGGGGTCAAGCAGCCGAAGCAAGAGCCTATGGATTGGTTCTGGACCAATGCAAGTCTGAGCGGAGCCGATGCAACTGAATGCAACGTCAGCTGTTTTTGCATAAGAAAGAGCGGAGTGCTGCTGTCAAAGGTGCTGCTAGCCGAAGAGTATACAACAAGCGACAGCTTTAAGCTCTTCATGAACTTCATTTGATCCATTTTGTCCATTTGTTTCGGCCAAGGCAGTGTTGGTTCTGGTGCATAAGTGGCTCAGTCAGCTTAGTTACTGCACATTGTGCACTGTTGCATTGTGCAGTTTGTGACGTGAAAGTGCCCTATTGGCACTTGAGTTATGTTGCATCCCTATTGCTATCTGCCGTTCGTGGCAACGCGATGAAGGTATACTGCAGGGAGCACAGAGCCTCATCAAAGGAGGTGTGGCTGGAAAAACATGGGCAACATTGAATCCGGCCACATACTATTGGCTGAAGCAGGTACCAACCTTGCAGACATCAAAAAGCTTGCAGGTGTGAATGAACAGCTGCACAATGTGCGAATGCTGAGCAGTGCCGTAACGTAAACCATCACTAAAGCTAATGTGTTGCATGTGGAAGGGAGATCAAAAAGCTAGGTTTTTCTTTTTTTTGCTGATAAAGTGCATCATTGTATCTACAGGGGTTCTTTGTTTTGTTGATTGGATGACTACTTGAGAATCACTGGTGTAAATGATGCTTTCTGTGTTTGCTCTTTTGTACAGAACAGCTTTAAATGTTGCTCCGAAAAGCCAACAGCAAGATGTTGGCTGTAATTTGATTTCAGTTTAATTGTGGTTTGAAATTGGCTGCTTCATAGGCTCTGCACTTCTGAAAATAATGCACAGCTGCTCCAAAGGGTATTTTTTGATGCTCCAAAAGTTGCTCCAAATGTTTCACAGTGGCAGCACTATGCAGCTTCATGTGAAGCCACTGGAGAATGGCAGGTGTACTCCTTCAAGACACCCATCATTTTGCACCTTTACAATTATTCGCCTAGCCTTGTAAACCTTCTCCTAAAGTGTGTAAGGCTTGCTGTGTAGAAATAGTTGCTTGAAGCCCGTAAAGAGGCACTAAAGAGTTCTCCAAAAACTGCCAGTCTGCCTCGAACACAAATATCATGTACAACAGGCAAAAACGATGCATAACGCCTTTAATCCTCGAAAAATGTGCATCCGCAGCACCACCCCACACGGCGGCTCCAGCTGACACCTACGATTGGCCACGACAACTGTCACATCGGAACAGGGGTCTGCTCCAGCGCTGCTGTGACTAGTAGATGGCATGCGCTCCGCTGTGTTATGGTCATAGCTAGCCTGACAATGTTTATGAACTGCTTCTGATGCTGCAAAGTGCTTGGAATTTTCCTATATCCCCCGAGCCCCTAGCATTCCAAGGCGCACGTATAAACGCGCCTTGGAATGCTACGAAAAGGATGTGAAATGCCGTTGCGAGTCAGTAGGAAGTTGGCATGTGCGTGTGCTTCTGGTTGGTTTTGTGCAAAATTTGAGGCTAGAAAAAAGTTTTCATAAGAAAGTAGTCATATGGTGGCTGAGTAATGGGGACGAAAATTCACCTGTCGGGGGTATGCAGGAAAGTGGCTGTGGTTGCATGGCGCTTGTCCTCTCATTTCTTTTTTCCCTCCTTGGGTGTTTTGTCACTGAATAGTAAAGTTTGAGGCCGTATTACATATTACATGCCCCGCCGCCATGGATCAGACTACTGCATTCTGCTGTTCAACATATGTAGTGGGCTCAATACCACAGCGACCACATTCATGGGAGAGACATTACTTGCAGAATCTACTCGGCACGATGAATTTAGAGACTTCACTACTTCAGACTCCAGTGCACTTAATGCACCCGCGTACACAGCCTGCTTCTCTATGCGTTGCAGATTTGACTTCAGCAGAATGGTTCAGAGCACCGCTGGCATCGTGTGGCTTGGGCAGGTGTGCACTCAGTCTGGGGTCACACCTGCCATCCACTACACTGTCAGAGTTGCACTTGATCCACTTTTTTCAGACTCAAGGAGGCTGGCAGGCCAGACTCTTCTTTCTCGATTCAGGTTGATGTGGAAACTATGCGCCCATCTCGGTTAGCCTAGAAAATGGTAGCACTACACCTAAGGTATGGTCTCAGTTTGTCTTTTTCTTACTCGAGGGAACACTAGTCGTGGACAACCAGGCGTGGCAGCTTTTTCTTCAGCCCAGGCTTCTTACTGTCAGTTGAGCACCGGATCTTCTGAAGATCTTGATCTTAACGTAAAATTACATGACATTTGCTAATAAACTAATCTAGTAGCCTGTTTTACTTGATCTGGTTAATCGTGCTAGTCGGGTGCATGTATTATAATCCATACTTTCAGTGCATTGTGTATTCGAAGCATTTGCTGGGACCACATATAATCAGGGCTTCCCTTTAGTTAGAAAAAGTTGGCGGAGAAATCCCGGCCCTGTGCAAGAGCCACACCCTATCAAAACCAATGTAAAAAAAAAAAATGCAGTTCTTATGAGTGTATATGGCATATCATTGCCACAGAATTGATCCGAGCTGTACACCGTAAGGCTGTTAAAAATTCTTCCCTTTTAGTGCCGCAAGCAGATGTGCTACTAGCCTCTTCTGTGGCGGGTAGCAGTGAAAGACGGTGGTGTCCCAACATTGGTGGTCATACAACAGAAGGGCAGACCAGACATTGTCAGCTCACCATTTCACTTGGATTTGCACTGTTGGATTTGCATTGGATTTGCACAGTTCCAACGCAACAGCAGACATAGCAGCCGGGAAAACCTGGGAACCTGGGACAGCACCTGGGAACATAACAGCGAGGTTCTACTGATAGACTTATCATGCGAATGTAAAGTATTTTTTGCAACCTAGCATGACTCTTACAATAAATGCCATGGACATGGCGGCATGCTTTGCAAGGAATGTGCCAAAGGATTTCTTCACAGTATAGTACTCAAGTTCACTTCATAGCAATGCATTTTTTTTTCCTTTCTGTGTATGCAATCATTCTAACAGCTGTCTGGCAGGCCAGCATTGTTACATTACCATCAATTCTTTTCCCAGCTGTTGCTGTACTCCTTGTGGCATGTGGTGCATAAACCTTTAAACTTTTTTCATTTGTTATCAAGTTTTTGATAATTCGCTCTCACCCTGTCATTGCTTGGAGTCCCAGTTGGCTGAGTTGGTAAAGCAACTGTTGTGATGAAGTGGTGGTCTCGGGTTCAAGCCCCAGACCAGGAAGGATTTTTCTGTACCTACAAAGTTTCTGTGGAATCCATTTGGATTTCCTTTGTGGCTGTGCTTTGCTGAATGCCAGTGAGTGATCTTGTAATGTACACTTCAGAATGTGTAATATGCCTTTTGGGTATGATCACTAGATGTAAGGTTGACTGGTCTACTTCTGATATTTGCTGCCTGGTTCGACTATATTCACTGGTCATGCTTGGGCATCAATTCGGAGGTTTTCCAAGCTGTTGCAGTGCTCTTCCACGTATACAGATACTGCCAGAACACTGCAGTGTTCTGGTTTGCAGGTTGTCAAACCAAAATTCGCAGGTTTACATATGTGCCCATTGGTGTTAATGATTTTGTCATGCAGGAAAGCTTCTTCCATGTAACATTGAAATTGGAGCACGGCAGTTACCATAGTGTTTTCAGTGTCGGCACTGCATTTTCTGAACCAAGAGCACATTGACCTCTGGGCGTATCGATCATTCCTACATGGTCCTTTTAATTACGCATTCAACCATTTGTGGATCGTAGTTGACATTGTTGTACACAGTCAAAGGCTGTCAGTCAGCATTGTTGAACTCTTTAAGTAAGTATACAGTCTGGGAAAATCTAATATTACGGTGTTGTCCCTCTGCGTGAACATTGGTAAAGTCTTGTTGCTTCGCATATCAGTGGCGATGCCCAGTGGGCAGGAGGTTAACCACATCTTTTAAGTGCAAAGCATATGGCAGTGCCTTAAAGGATGAAGTGCCGTGCCCTTGTGACGCAGCTATTAATTAAAGTACGATGTTCCAAAGAAACAGGTTTAGAATGCTTTCATAACTTGTGCACATTTGCCTGTAAATAGCACCCTGCTATATTTTAAGTAACCAAATTTTTACTTTTTAAATGCAGCGCATATTGTGAGTGTCCAGCTTTGGCTAGAGTTGCACTATGAACAACATTAAGAACATGCGACATTACCTTTACAAGTATTAGTAATCTTAACAGTACTGTCTCAAGTCGCGGTGGCTTCATGCTACTTCTAGCTTCAGGAAGTTTTCAGGTGCCAATTTCTTTTTCGTGCAGCATTCAGCTACACCAGTCGGTGCTGGAGCCAGCTTTTCTGCACCTGCATACAACCAGGCGCCTGCATCATATGGTCCTGTGGGGACTCTACCATCGTATTCTATGGCTCCACAATACTCTTCACAGCCTTCACAGCCGCCAGCGGCAAGCCTAGGTGGATCCCAGCAGTCGGGTGAGTATGCAAACTCGTTTAGTGCCCTCTAGAAAATTTTTATGCATGCATTGCACAGGCTGCATTGGTTGTACTTCCAGCTTGAGTCAAGTTGACCCCCCCCACCCCATTAAGACATTCTTGGGTGAGATTAAAAATGCAAGACCATTTCATTTCCCGTAGGACTGTGTAAAAAAAAAAAATTCTTTTAAGACTGCTCTGAGTGTCCTTCGCTTAAAACTGAGCTTTTGCGGTGACAGTGAATCCACGCAACTGCACTCTGCAGGCGTCCAAATGACAGCGCAAGAATATAGAAAAGCTCTCTATGCAAGAAAGCCTCCCCCCCCCCTGATTAGCTGGCCTTCACGCACCTTCACAATTTTGCAGGAGGGTCTTCCTTGGAAGTAAGCTTTCTTGCCAGTGCGGAAAAGGCTGAGCATTATCGCACCTCTCATTCTTAGTCTGTTGTAGCCCTCTGAAATTTACTCTTGGCCTCTCGTTGCTGGCACATGTAGAAGTCATTTGGGGTTGCTCGAGGCAAAAAAGTTTGAGAACTCCCGATTTTGGGCCTGTTTCAGAAAATTTGTTGAGCAGCTGACTGATGTGGAATCTTGTGTCTTCATATTGTTCACTACTGTGCTTTTAGCTGAACATCTGAAAGATAATTCAGCCTCTTACTGAGGTGTATGTAAGAAATAAAAAAACTTGTTCCTATTGTGCCGACAGTACAAATTTATGGCTATTTTATCACTTCTTTGGTTTGTAAAATAGCTTGGAAATGTTTAATTCTAGTACAGTACATCCCCACCAGATAGTATTTGTCTAGGAAGGCCAGACCCTCTTCTCAGCCATAAAACCCATTCACTACAAACGGAAACAAAAAAAAGAATGGAGGAACTGCAAGCTCTTATGAAAAAAAAAAACGAACTCTGAGCAAGTGTAATATGCAGCACATCCATATCCCCTCCACTTCATGTCCTCTCACAGCCTTTCTCTACATGGGGCGCAGTGACCAGTCATTCTAGTGCCCATTCGATAATTCAAACTTCGCTTCAAGTTCGAATTAACGAGCTTTTACTGTAGTCTGATACAACTCAAGAACAAAGCCGCTTCCACAGCAGTGGATCAGAGGTTATGGCACTTGGCTGCGGCCGCTGCGGTGGCTCAGCGGTTATGGTGCTCGGCTGCTGACCCAAAAGACGCGGGTTTGATCCCGGCCGCGGCGGCTGGAATTTCTTTGGAGGAGAAATTCTAGAGGCCCGTGTACTGTGCAACCACCTCGGGTTCTTTAACTTGCACCGGCATCGAAACTTCCGGAGCCCCTTCACTACGGCGTCCCTCATAGCCTGAGTCACTTTGGGATGTTCAACCCCTATAAACTATAAACCAAGGGGGGGAGGCTGTCCCCAACCATAGAGGGAGGGGGACTATCCCCATTTATCTGCCACTCCCTGCATTGTTATCCTGGCAGGCTCATCAGAATCGGCAGACTTCGGGAAAGCCACTTCGTTCCCGAGTTGTATCAGACTACAGTGCACAGCAGTCGTATTTGCAGCAAATCTCAAGTACACTAGCTAAGAACACATGCAGCATTTTGCAAAAAAATATATTGAAATTTCAATCAACTTCTGGGCCAGTGCATGCAGCATATTTAACCAACAATTTTTCGAAAAGTTGTGCACACATTTGCCTTTTTTTGTTTTAATTGTAGCCAATAAGCTGCAGTTTGATATATTACAATGTGCAGTGCACTTACCACTTGTGAAGAAATTATTTTGAAATGCTCTAAAGTTGGCGGGGGTTAACCTTGGCACTGCTGAAGAATGTACCATTGCAAGTGTACTTTATATCGGGCTTTTTCGATATTATAGCATGTCAAATCTCTGCCTCGTATCCAAAAAATTTTCAGCCGAAATCCGCTCTTCCAGTTCAGTTTTTATCGAGCGCCATCAGTCTCGCTTCTGGTTAGAGATGCTATCTAGCAGTAGTGGAAGTCGGTAGTTTCGTTTTCTAGGCCATTTCACAACGCTCACGTGACTTTGGGATGAAATTCTGTTTTGTAGTAGAGCAATGGAATTTGTCACGGTTGTCGGGAAGTATCTCGAGTAGTTTTCACATTAACAGTTTCGATTTGCATCATTGTTATACCCAGCTTGCAGAAAGCCTGGCGTGACAAAACATGGTAGAAGCCCACAGTTGCTTTTATATTTTAGCCAAATGAAATAGTTCATGCAGTTACTTTCTCCAAATATTTTGATCACCTTTTTTTTAATTTTTTACACAGGACATTATATCCATGTTTGAAAAATGGTCGTTATCAACATGCCAATTTAGCTAAACAGTAAAAAAAGTTATTAAAAAATATAGGAATGTCGCTGCATAGATGAGGTAGAAGAGGCTGCAGTTACTGCTGCAAGACACTGGCCTCTCCAGCTGGGCTGTTTAGTTGGATCGTGGACACTTGGCCCAGCATTCCTAGGGAGCTTGGCGGTACGGAACACTGTACCGAAGGGCCTCTCTGAAGACGGCCCACCAGACTACGATCGCCAAAGATGTCTACACACTTAAGATAGGTGCATGCTAGCGCATATGTCTGAATCAATTTGCACTTGCTCGCGGCACAGGCCACGATTAGGCGCCTCTGTACCTGCCATTCGCACTTCACACGTTGTATCCGGCGTGCTGGCCTATACAAACAATCGGAGGGCGTTCAGCTTTCATGGCTTCCAGAAAGTCTTCCTTTCCTTACATTATACGCGGATGAAAAATTTTTGTTTGTACTATCCCCAAATTAAATCTGTTATATGTGGGTCCGTATTATATGCAGGTTTTTGCGGTAAATGAGTTGACAATAAAAAGCAGCTTCGTAGTGAAGTTCACTGTTGCAGTATCTGTTTAACTATTCATTCCGCAGACAGCTACATAGCAACCGTAAGACTCACTTTTGTGGTTCTGTGCCTTTCTCCTTGCTTCCCGGGCTTGATTGCTACAGTATTTTGGGGGCTAATATTATTGGACGGGAGGAAATGATGCAGGAAAAATGCAGAAATAAAATTTTCATAATTGAAAATGAAGAAAAATTTTGCCTTGCATGATTTCAGAAGAAATGCCTCGGATTAAGTGGACAAGGCAAGCAAAACTTCTAAAAAGAAACGTGCATATGTATGACGGCGATGCTTCATTTGTGCTTGTGCTGTCTTCCCCCTTCAGGTTCTCAGTCTGGAAACACAACTCCAGCGCAGCGGAAGAGCCCCACAATGGATGCTGGAGTGCAAGTTTCGGTTCCTCCCACTGAAAAACGACAGTCTCCTCGTGGCTCGCAGCGCAGCCATGGGCAGCAGGGTTCTGCAGGTCCTAGTAGGCAGCAGCAGCAGCAGCAGCATGGCCAGCAGCACCACCACCACCAGCAGCATGGCCTGCAGCATCACCACCAGCAACATGGCCAACAGCACCACCACCAGCAAACCCTTCAACAGCAGCAGCAGTCACGTCAGGGGGGGACACAGCAGCAACGAGGCCGCCGGGGTGGCGTTGCTGGCGGCTCGTCTGGAGCACCTAGTGGACGACCTCGCCAAGGAGCATTCCGTGCTGCAAAACCCAAGGAACCTCTGAAGTTCGATCGGGAATATGACTTCGAGCAGGCCAATGCTGAGTTTCAAGAACTGGAGAACAAGCTGGCACAGACAAAGATCAGTGAGTAAAAGTCTTCAAATCTTTCACTCCCTTCCCAATTTTTTTTCCTTGCTCTTGTAAGATCTGCTTAGGTCTGCCATGACATCTTAAATTAGACATGCATGTCATGAGTTGCACTTGCAGTTTTTCACAAGTTCAAGAAGGTTGGGGGGTGAACTCTGCAGGGAGCTTGCTTTCATGGTTTCTCGCCCTTTTGAGGTCGTTAAAATTTCTGGGCTTCTGCAGTCACGTTTGTTGCGAACTAAGAGTCTCTGCAGGAAAAAATTAGCCGGAACGAATGTGATAACCTTCAAAACATGTTCTTTGTCAGGGGATGCAGTGGCACTTTCTTTTAATCACTTGTAGGTTGCAGTTTTCTGCAGTGTTTGTGTTTGTCTGTTTCCCCTCTTCAGGGTTCTTTTCTCACATCTCCCTTCCTTCGATCCCGGCCGCGGTGGTTGAATTTCTTTGGAGGAGAAATTCTAGAGGCCCGTGTACTGTGCGATGTCAGTGCATATTAAAGAACCCCAGGTGGTCGAAATTTCCGGAGCCCTCCACTACGGCGTCTCTCATAGCCTTAAGGCCCAACTCCAATCTCACTTCCGAGGCGTCGCGCCGCGCGCCAGGCGTCGCAGGCGTCAGCCAGAACCAGTCTGCGCATGCGTGCGGCGTTAGACGCGAGCAGCGCGAGCGCTGACGCTCCGATCTGTCCCTGCCAGATATTTGGCGCGCGGCGCCGCGCGCGCCGCACGGCACAGAGTGAGAGAGTGTCGATGGCGCTGCGGGTTTTGCGATACAGCATCACAGTGAAAAGGCGTGCTTAATTATTTGTGTACCAAATACATTCCACACGTTTTAAAATCATTTATTTACTCGAATTACTACCTCTCGCTACTCTTGGCAGTCGAACTGCTTTTAGCAACATCAACCCAGACGCGAGCGGCGCGAGCCAGTTCCCGGAGAATGGAGATGTGTACCTCTCTCGACGCCCGGCGCAGCGCGTGGCGCGACGCCTCGGAAGTGGGATTGGAGTTCGGCCTTTAGTTGCTTTGGGACGTTAAACCCCATAAACCAAACCAAACCACATCTCCCTTCCATTTGCGCATTTGTTTTTCCCCTCCCTTTTTTCCTCCTCTGCTGTCCTGAGACAGGCACAACCCTGCTCATCCAGCATAGGCCAGTGCCTACTGTTCACCCGTCAGTTTTCTGCTGCACCCGACTGCCCAGTGAATGGGCAGAATTAAGCGAGCCAGCAATGTCTCTAATCATCTCTCCACATCCATCTGAGCAGATGTTCCCCCACCCCCCGGTCACTCTTGATAGCTTGATCGCAAAACTTTTCTCATTTATGTCCAAGTTGTGGAGCTCTCTGGAAACATTTTGAAGGTGCTTTCACTTACTTATTTCTTCATTCGGTTTCCATTCTGTATTGTCCTTTAGTCTTCTCGCAAAAACTGTATGTAGTGTAATGCTTCTCGTACCCTGTCATCTTCACCCTCACTTACTTATCCGGCTCCTATTTCATTAACTGCATGCCCTTGGCATGTCAAAATACACCAGCGTTTCATCAACGTTGCAGGTCTTGCCGCGCTCGTAGCTATGTTCTCTGCAGAGCTTCATCACATACCACTGAACAGCAACACGTTTCTTCAAATCTGCTGGCAGCTTCTGGCATATGGTTGTCTGGCGTCTCAAAGAAAATCCATTCTCATCATAGGCTCCACCTAGTCCCAGCTTGCATGAAACACTGTGTGGGGAACCTCAGATTTTCTTTCACCTGTTGGGCGCAAACATCTCTTGCTGTACCTCTTGTCTTCTTGTGGTGGAAGTGATAAGGCATCTGGGAAAAGTACAGGCTTGTTACTGCCTTGATCCCTAATTCCGCTTTTTGGTCAACACTGTCTGCAACACCTTATTGTGGGGCGAGTGGTTCCCTCTTTTTTTTCTTATGATTTCGCATGTGAGGCGAACAACAAAACCGAAACCTAGGGCGAAGTTCTTTTGTTTTACAGTAATTAGGTGTGATTGAGCCAAGTTAAAGCTGGGTTCCCACAGCTCGTCTGTTATCAATACCGCCAAATAGCATCTGCCACTTCGTGATGATGCTGCATTTCGGGTCAGCATACTGTGTTCTGCCAGAAAGCCTGTCTGATGTGACATGAGATGTGACATGAGAAGCTTGCCCATCTGCCTTTCGACTATAATCAGTCTGAACTGTGAGAAATGACAATGCACCTGGGCACAGTTCTAGGGATGCATTAGTTTCATCCTCAGATTGCATTGTTCATCCCTGTGAACGAGTCTCCAAAGGGTTTAAGTATACTGCACTGATTTCATGTTCAATTTCAGCTGACGAAAAGAAAGACGACTCCGGCACAGAAACACAAGTGGGTGACAACCATGAGGATGACGACGTGGTGTATTATGACAAGAACAAATCCTTCTTTGACAACATCAGCTGCGAGGCCATCGAAAGAAGCAAAGGGTATGTGGCTGTGCATAAAATCTACTTACTTTGAATCATAGTAGGTACCTTGTACAGTAGACTCCGATGCTTGGGAGCTGCTTAATTTGGTTTTTCGGTTAGAGGTGAAGTGTTGGTTGGGTCAGTTTTGCATGTAATACTATAGAAAAATCTCATAATTCCAGTCAGAAGAACACAGTATTTTTCAGCCAAGAGACTAAAGGGGACAGTCATCTTTAATCGAATGCTCAATTTTTCGAAAGCCACAGTAGCTCAGTGTTTGTCATTGCCATCTGCTCAATCCACAGCACCGCCATTTTTGAGGCAGCGAGATTATTTTCTACAGCTGCCATAGGCGCCAGCAGCTCTGTATACTGCAAGCAATGAGATGCGTGAAGTGTGCATAATGGAAGTGAGTGGGCGAGTTGGTTTTAAATTCTGACAGTGCAAGCGCTCAAAAAGAAAAGGAGTCTTTTTTATTTTTCTGTCGTCCTTGTCTTTTTGATCGCTTTCACTGTCGGAATTGAAGTGTGCGTCGAAAAGCTGCACGCCAGCCGAGTTGATGGCGTCAAAGCATTGTTGCTTGTTTGCGGATGATGCCGTGCTTCGGACGGCGTCTTTAGTCGTGACGCTGATAATCGTGTCAACTCGCAGCTACTATAGCACTCTACCTTGCAACGAAGGTAGAGAAAAGTGAGGCACCACCAAGCAAGACATTGCGCGGGAGTACGGGATCAAGCCACACTCTTTCCAGCCTTATAAACAAGATTGCGGTTTTGTGATAACTACCTCAACATGCCTCTGCTAGCTTATCGGGGCGAAGCGCACATACACAAGTGAGCCTGATGGCAGATTTTGGCGAAGCTCTCCGCTTTGAAGAATACTGTAAAAACCCGCGTATAATAAGAGGTTATTTTCCATAATTAGCGTCCTACAAAAATTTTCGAAGTTGCTCGAAGTTTTGGTTTCGTTTTTGCAGCGTGGCTATGGCTTGGCTTCGTTACTCTCGACAAACGACGTCACGACGTCGTTTCTTTGTTGATCTATTGGGTGCGCCAGAGAGGTCGCGGTGTGCCATGTGCCTGTTGACAATTCACGTGCTTCCATGTAAGGCAAGTTTCGCGAAGTGGATATTGTTTTGGGGAGCACGATGTGAGGGTCTCGAAAACTGTACTCTGCTGCTTTCAAGCGAAAAGTGATTTTAGCTGCGGAGAACATCGGCAACGGTGCGGCCGGGAGGCAGTTTGCTGTCGTCGAAGGAAGCATTCGTGGATGGCCACGACAGAAAGGAGCCACTTCCCCGCGCAGCGGAACGCGCCGAAGCTTTCGCAGCCGCTTGATGGTTGTGAAAACGAACTGTTCAAGGACGCAGTCAAGCGGTGCTACGCAGAGTGGATACGCTCAAGTGAGCCTGCAGTGACGCCAACCGGCGGCCGAAGCGGTTAAGAAGCGCTGCATCTCGAACGCCCTCGATGGCACGGAAGATGAGTACATTTGGGATGACTTGTCGGACAAAGAAATGTCCGAAGAAAGCGCTACTGAAGAAGAAAGTGATTGAAGTGGAGTGCGGGATGAGATTTGAATAAATGTCTTCTATGAGCTTGTGTCACTTGCATTATACGCGGGTAAAACTTTTTTTTCCCCATTTCGAGTTTCTAAAACTTCACCTCGTATTATACGCGGGTTTTTACGGTAAATTTCCATAGACTCCACAGTTGAAGCTTGCGGTGCGCTCACGGACAGTGCAATTCTGGAGATTCTTAGTCTGTTATTGTGCTTCGTTCTTAATTGGAAGTTCGTTTAATATTGTTTTTTGTGGTCCCCGTGACCTTCATATTAACAGAGTAGACCGTACCATGACTGGAAGTACCTTTTTTTTTAATCCGAAGCATACCAACATCTTTTTTCTTCTAATGCGCACTGAACGCTCAATAGGGGTGAGATTGGAGCAGTGGCTTTTCCATAAACAATCAACAGTGGCCCCGCCACTCGGAACAGTGGTGCTTCCAGGGAGTGTCTCTGGCTGACAGAAGAGCAGATGCCACTCATGCATAGTTTCTCTTTGGCTCTGACCCATTTGACTTGACTGTTGGCCAGATTTTACCAGTTTTCACTGTCATGCTTCGTCGGTCTTAGTTAGTGCTCCGGGTCCAGTAAGCGTTCAGCACTCTTTCACGGTTACATTCAAGATGGCTGTCATTCTTTGCTCCAAATATATGGACGGTGCATCGGGCCAAACGTTCGTTTTGGGATGGGTGGTGCAGGTGTGGCGGCTGCAGTGAGGCAATTTTCGGCTGTTGCACGTAATGTCTTAGTGCAGTTATTTCCGAAGTGTGGGATTTCACTGGAGAACTACGTTGGAAAGATTTACTGTGTGACCGCAGCGCTAGTGAGAACTATGGCTCAAGTGTGGACGAGTAGTCCAGTGACTAATACATTTTCGTCGTGGAATATGCCCACATGCACACTTTTTTCATGACATGTGATATAGGTAAATATGGTAGTTTGAGCATCTGCCTTGCATGCGGGAGGTGCTGAGTTCAATACCCTATGCCGCCTGGTGCCCAGCTTGTTTGGGGTGAAATGCCTGGGAAATGGGTCTTGGACCCTGAGCAGAACGAAAACATCTTGTGCCATGGGGCTCTGGCCACAGATGCCCTTGCGCCTTAAAAATTGTACTTTAGACTTAGATTTCCTTGGTTGTTGCAAGAGGGTTCCATGTACACAAGAGCACAGAGGTGGCATTGCAAGGACTGCAGTCGTTTGCTGTCACATAGTGAGGGTAACTTGTGCAGCTCAAAGACATTAACGTTTAACAATACAAACGCAACGCAAGCAGTGGAAGGCAAAGGAGATGCCTGACAGTAATACTATGCCCTTGTGAGCAGCCCGGCTGACTAGTAGCAAACTGAACACAAAAAGGTTGGGTGGCAACTGCCAGCGCAAGTCTGGTTAACTGGGCACAATTCGTGCCCTCGCCACTTGCACCTTTCGCAACCACACGCAGTGACGCTGCCGCATTGACCATTCTAAGCCTGCTCTGCACACACCCGCATACATGCTGGTGCTCTGGAACAGCAGTGTGTGCAAAATAACTTTTTTTTTTTATTGTTCGGGTGAAAGGTTGGGGGTGCACAAATGAAAGAGTAAATATGGCATACGGTATTTCAGATCTCCCGGAAACAGTCCGAACGCTTGCTCCATATTGGAGTCCACCTTTCTGGAAAAGTTGGTTCATTGCAAGAGTATTTTTGAGCTCATTATATGCTGGTTCGATTGTAGCGCCTTGACTGGGAGCAGTGAAGTCTTGTGATGCTTGAATGTGCTTCGATGTATTCTACCCAAAGCATTTGATATCCATATGCCAGATATGCTTTTCTGAATAGTCCAAGACAGATTTTTCCAGACTCTCTAGGGACCGCGAAAACTATCGAAACTATCGGGCAGTCTGGAAAATCTAATTTCACCAAAAAAAATTGCATTTATTGCCAGCATGCCAGAGCAAGTCATCAGGTCTGAATCTCCTTACACACATTCTGCAGCTCCTCATGACTAAATTTTGCCACATGTCATGTGCACGGATGGGCAGCAACCACGCGCAGCCTGGTAGTGCTGCCCTTGGCATGCCGCCAGTGAACGCAGGGGTTGGGACAGTCTAGACCGAAAAGCGAACACGCCGCTGTGGGGACTGTGCTGCACCCACAGTCCGATGGGTCCGGAACGAGATCGCAAAGATGGCTAAAGAACAGAGAAACGGCCAAAGCAAGCACTCAGTTGGCGTGGCCTTCGTCATTAGGCCTCTTTAACTAGAGCCAAAATCTGCATCATATCCAGTGCTATGCACTCTGCAGTGGCTTGCTTCTAACGAGAAGTGTCTTGCCTGTCAGTTGTTTACTCCCAGTTGTTTACGCCAGTTGTTTATGGGATTACGATAAAAAGGTCAGTTTTGTGCATTTTGCCGCAGGTGTGCTGACCTTGCTTCGAAATGTACCACAATTTTCTTCCACGCTCAGTCTCCGTGAAGCCGTACCCTTCCCATATGCTGCTGCGCTGTTACATCTTCCCGTAATCCGGACGAAAGAGTGCACAGATGAATTCCACGAACTCTTACTGCTGTTAAAGTACACTGCAAACTCTCTCAGAATATCAGCCTCTTCGTTTAAGAGGCCCCCTTTAAGCTAGAATTTTGTTTTGTTTGATCAAATTTTCGATCTCTCTTGCAGTTTGAATTGATGAGGTTCCACTGTACACATTATATGCGGCTTGGGTATTGATGGCGAGTGCGAAGTGGGTCTGAAAAATCGGCAGTCAGTAGCAGTGCATTCGAAATTTCAGGTGCTCTTGTATATTGGCTCTATGCGCCATGTCGTGGTGCCATGAAAAGGTCCAGATTATCAAGCAGGTCCGAAAAATCGGACGTTGGAATTTTCAGTCAACTGTACTTGCTCATTTTGATGCTCAAGTGCACTGGAAGTGTGTGGCTGTGCTTACTCATCCTGGGCAGCACAGCTATTTGCATTGCTCTTGTTTTCATGCATCTAGTGTGCAGAGGATAGACTGGCGGCAAGAACGCAAGCTGAACCATGAAACTTTTGGCATCTCTGCAAACAACTGGATGAGGCGTAACGCATGGAGAGGCCGAGGTGGTTATTGGCGTGGAGGTCGAGGTGGCCAACGCGGAGGTCAGCGTGGTGGCCCAGGAGGAAACCGTGGAGGAGCCAGGCCACGCAATGGAGCGGTGAGATGTCAAGCTTTTTGGGCATTTTCGTCTACATGTACAGGTCGCTCAAATATGAAAGGGAGCAACTAGTGCACAAAGACAAATTATTTCAGTTATTTCTCTAATAAGTGGAGCTTTTGGATGGTATGAGCCAAGAAGAAAACTGTTAAATGTGCTTCTTGCACATTGAATGCTGAAACTTGGTTCCCCTTCATATTAGGACCTGTACTGTATTGTGACCTGCACGGCACGGTGCTCTTAAAGCTGTGTACCGTTAAGAAAGTCGGGCAGTGCAGAAGTGTTTATACAGTAAACTTTTTCAAAACGAGGGGAGAAACATATTATCCGGGAAAACATGAGTTCCAAACAGTCCACTTTTGAAATATGTAACTCAATACGTTTTTGTACCTCATTCAGCAATCTCTGTTCATAAAAAATTGTCTATTGGCATTTCTTGGCACAAGATTGGCATAGAAATTCGGTCAGCATTTGCACTGTCTTGCACGTGGAAGGAACTTGGCAACACATCCTGTCTACAGTAATGGCGGAAGTAACCAAAATCTCTTCGTCATTTTTCAAATGCTTCACCCCCCTTGTGTTTGCACCGCAAAGACACCTCATTTCTTCTCTTCACTAGCATTTGAGAGCAGTTTTTGGTGGTCATGGTGGTGTTTGACCTTTCTGCACCTTGGCACCTCAGAAGTCATCATGACGATTGACTTTTGCTGCATTTCAGCTCTTGATGTTGAGTGCTGTCATGTTTGGCCAGTACACATATTATACGACCGCAGTTTGTCAACATTTTAAGGGGGGACGAATGTCTTAACTTTATTTCTCGCTAGAATCTTGTGAAATTTTGCACCCAGATGCATTTTATTGCGTAAGCAATACTGCGCCAGGTTTCGAGCCGTTGCATAGCTCCTGGTGGTGGCAGAGGTCAAACAGATGGAGCATCGTTGCCATGGCAACCGTTTCAGCCACGCTCCACCAGGCGGCAGGACAGTCGCTGTGCCGCTGCCGCACGCTCTCAACGCATGTGTCGGAATGTGGAGAGGAGAGGAATTTCCCTAAAAAACCAAGCAAGTGCCATGCGATTATCTCCCGTGTCTGGGAGGAGTTCAAAAACACTAACGATGCATCAGGCAACCATTGTTCGGAACCTTTGAGACACTTATTGCAAAGGTAGGATAGGAGTGTGAACTCTGCAGTGAGATCGTTTAGATGATGCACCGAAGCTCAACGTCAAGCAGTTTCCAAAGGGATCAGACAGAAGCTGTCTCAGCAAGATGTCCTGAACTTCATGTCGAGAGGGTGGGCAGCAGTATCAGAACATGTGATACGGGAATCCTTCAAGCGCTCTTGAAGGATTCCTCTCTTGGGCGGCAGAGAGGATGGAGAGCTTCAACGCCCGGAGGGAATGGGATCGCCATTCATGCCCGAACCTGGTGGTGTCTGCACAGATGTGTGCTTGGACCTCATGTTTTGTTTGGAGTCGGAGGAGTGGTTTGACGGATTCAGTGAAGATTAGCCGTGCTTTCAGCGCCTGGTTTTTCACTTCTAGTAAACTGTTAGAATTTTTATTTGCATCTGCTCCATTTACACAGCATCAAGCCACGGCCCCCCCTCCCCCTACCCCGCCCATCCCCAAATATTTCGAGATTGTCTTCAAATTTTAGATGTGCTCAGTATTTTCCAGTAGGATCAGGAAATCGTATGAACCGGGAATGTATGAACAAGGTTTTACTGTTTACTGTATAAGTGCTATGGTCTGATAAAACTGGAGGACAAAGCGGTGCATGCCTCAAAGGACACTTTCCAGGCAGTTTCGTAGATATTTTCAAGACAATGCAGTTAACCTGTACTTCGGGAGATATGGGTCTTAACATGAAAATTTTTATTACAGATATCATAAGATAGTGTGTAAACTTTTTTTTTCCTTGTGTTCTCTATATCAAGTTTGAGTGTTTCCATATTGCGGGAAATTACCTGACGCCTTATTTTCTCGCGGGTTATTAAGCCATTCCTTCAATATATTTTCTTCTAAGCCCAAGTTTCCCCTCTTAAGCAGTTATTGTACATGAGCACTTGTATCATAATTTAGTGTTTTGCTCAGACACTAGTGTTTTCTGTGACTGTGTGAGTGTGACTAGTGTAGTCGGAGACTAGTGTTTTGCGATAGACAACATTCTTCAGTACCATGCTGACAAATGATATCTTTCTGCAGGACTGGTGGTGCTTGTTTTCCTAGTAGCTCATGCTAAGCAGCTTTAAACTTTCTTGCCTGGTCTTTTCTGTGTTTTCATTAGTGTTCGGTAGGGAAGCAAGTGTGACAGTTGTTGTGAGCACTTGATTTAACTTTGAATCTCCTTTAATTCGAATGCAATGTTGAGGTGTCAGCAGTTGCTCTGCGTCCCTTGTGCTTTGCATTGCTTAGTGCATGTCATGCGCTTCTTAATCCCGTTCATATAGAGAGCCCCAATGTGATCTGTACTTGGTTTTGCTGCAGGTTCCACGTGATGGCTGGTCATCGGTTCCCCGGACGGATGCAACCGGCACTGCAGATGCCGCGTGGCCCTAGCATGTGCTGCTGGGCCACTGTGTTGCCTTGCACCGAGACCACTGTACATAAGCGCACAGCATGGGCTGTGGAAACGGGGAGTCGCTCGAGACATGGGTTACAGGGGCACCTTTGGCAAAGGGAACAGTCCATCGCAGTCAGGCAAAAAAATTGATTTTTTTTCAGTGCATTATGGTTAATTGCAGGGTACCTGAATTTTTTTTTAGTAGTAAGAGTACCTTCTGCTTTACCTTGTGCACTTCCCTTCCATACAAAATTTCTGCGATGTACTTTCACATGGTCTTCCTTAAATTGCCTTTTCATATGTTGGCATCTAACAAAGCCCATTCATTGCCTTGTAATATTAAAACATTTTCCTATGTCTCTGCAACCAACGCACAGCTGGATGTTATTTATTTTGTACTGTTCACCAGATGACGGTCCAAGGTACAATGTCAGGGAGTGCGCCTTGGCTTTTTTTTTTTATCGAAGGCCATATTGTACAGGCTGGGAAGCCATGTAGGTCCTTTTCATGCAGCTGGGAAGCCATGTAGCCCCCTTTGCCTGCAGCCCCTTCATTGAAGATAAGATGAGGGGCAATATGGTCAAAAAATAAAGTGGATTCTTCGTAGCAAATTTCTTGTTCGTTTCTTGCTGTTTTGTTTTCAGTTGCCTGAAAACAGTATTTCAAAATGGTTTTCAGTTGCAGGCTTCCCTAAAATGCTTGGTATACCCTGTTCATGGAACCTTCCTGCTGGAGCCAGTAGCACTTATCCTTTGAAGTTTTCATTTCGTCACTCCTGCGGTGATGGCAGGAATAAAGAATACAGATCATGCTGTTTTCTTGCAAATGTGGAAATCTGTCAATCATTCTCCAGTTCGATTTGACAGTTCGCAAAATTTCATGTTGAAAGGATTAATTGGAGTGCTTCATGCACTAGGACGCAAACAGCGGAGTCCATTCTGCAATCACCAAATTGCTTTGATCTCTCAATCTGTATTGTAGCTGGTGCATATTGCATGCACGTGAAATTAATAAACTAGCAGATGGGTGAAAACTGACATGGGCGATGGTGATCAGTTGAGGTTCATTTGGAAAACTTAAAATAGCGCCACAGTTGGATTTTTTTAGTTGTTGTCCAGTGTGATATAGTGGAAAAATTACATTAGTCTTGTTTATTCACGAATGGGGTACCTTGTGGTTGGCAGTGATGTGTTGGATTTTTAAGATCTGAAATATCGCCAAAAAGCAATTTGAAGTTTCATTGTTCAGTGCTTAATTCTTGGGCCATGGACACACCATTTCCAAGGTGCGCGCTTTGGGTAATAGAAACTCATTACTAAGGGGGGATTCGTCGTCGGGACAGTCGTGGTGCAAGCTGCAGTTTCCTGCCTCTAGCCTTGTGAGGGGCAAACCCATGTTCAAGGCATAATGTGAAATTGCAGTGAACCTGGGGCGCTATTACGAGAAATCGTCTCAATTTTGAGACTCTGACGTCAAAATGACGACACCGCGAGTTGTTGACCGCGGACTCAACCAATTAGCAGCGAGGTTGTGGTGTCTAATAGTAGGGTTCCACCCAGGAAGCATTTAGTTGCGCAATAAGGGACCGTATACTAAAGTTTTGCTGTAAACACGCCGTTAATAATTTGAAGAATGTTTTATTTCGCTAACAAACTACGTTTCAAACTGAACGACATGAAGCAAAAGAAGAAGCGTCCTCAATTTTGCAATTAAGTTTGCTCTTCAGTCACTTTTGCTGCCGCGAGGGTGCGCTGACGCTGGAAAAGCGTCGGTAGCGGCGGCTAGGCGGCGTGAGCTGCCGCCTGATTCAACCGATTCAGCCTTATCCCTCCACGCACATATTCAGCCATCGTAAACATGGCAGCCAGAAAAAAAAATCAGCTGATTCGACGGCTGTCCTCTTTTTTTACACATTACGCAGAATCAAAGTACTGCGCAGACGTCTTAAGTGCGCGGAAAAATCTGTTTAAAGGCAGTGATTGCTACGAGTCTGCCGAGAACAATTTGGAAGGAGCGCTTGGCTCGAAAACCGGCGAAGGCAGCTTCAAGGCAAGTTCACACTGGCGAGTTGCAATCGTCGCGCTAGTATTCTAGGCGACCGATTTCGGTCAATTAGTTACGGTTTGCGAAGCACATGTAAAGCGGGGAGGGAGCGTAATAAATCGATTTAAGCCTGTCGCGCGACCTCCGCGACTCGCCAGTGTGAACTCACCTTGCTGCTATCGATGGCAAATGTGCTCCAAGGGCGATGCGTGATTATATTTATTTTTGTTCAGAAAATACCCGGCGACCATGAATAATCACACTGCAGCAACTGCCGACATACGGAAGCAGACCGGTGCAGCTGATGGGAGCTTGCAATCTCACTGCGGGAATTAAGAGCCGGCACGCCCGGTCACTGCGGCAACAATCACTCTTCCGCCTCGTAACCAACTCATGCCGCCCGCTTCGGGTTAAGCACTTGATATTCGTGTTGGTGGTGCCGTTCCGTTCGGATGATGCTCGGATGACGCCGCCGGGGATACTGCGGTGGCGAAAGTTTATGCGAAGGAAGTCCACCTTCGCCGCCGCCTTGTCTTGAGGGGTCTCGCCGGAAAGCGCGCACCTTCTGCGACTTAACTTTGACAGTGGTCTCCGCAACTCACCGCAAACACTTGCACAGTCGGTTGGGCTACGCCGACGTTTACTTCATTTCCTACGGTGTCTTGAAACCCACCGGCGGCGAAGGCGCGCACAGGCACTTGCCGCTCCACTGACCGCGCACTCACCCGCACACCTCCAAGTTCAACGCCCGAGTTCGTCGCACAGCCATTATGCTCCTTCCTATGTCAAAACGTCGAAACAACTCGTCCGGCACGTCAAAACCGTCTTCATGCACCCTCTTACACCGCTGCTCGCGCGGCCACCGGCCATGTAAACAACCGCCATTTTCTGTCTCGAGCGGTTTGAGATCACTCGTTCTAGTCTCAAAAAATCGTCTCAATCGGCTCGCATAATTAGGCAAGCAACGTCACCACTTCTGGCGCACTTCTGACGTCGGCCGGTGACGCAAAAAACCAATATGGCCGCTGGTCACGACCGACCAATAGGAACGGGGCAAATGAGACACTTTTTGAGACACTTTCCGATTGAGACGATTTTGAGCAACTCGTAATCGCGCCCCAGGCTGCTGCTAAAGATTACAATATTCAACGATGTATCGTTCACTGTTCTCTCTATGAATTTATTTTCGGTTTCAGCATTCTGTCGGTTGGGACGTCGCAAGTGAGATCACATAGGAGGCATACAAAAACTTCAATAATGTGGTTCCGGTGCCTGGAGCAGTTTAGCATATTTGAAGAAGTTGAAAAGCCTGACCACTCGCTTGTCGCGTCACAACCGAAATCAACTACTGGGAGGGGATATTATAGATTTGTTGCGCCCTAACAAACCCCACGTTGTGAATCCATGTTTACTAATGACGTAGGCATCATTCCAGGGAAAGCACAAGAATTTAGTTCACATCGAAAAGAACAAAAAAAAACGCCGCGGTAGCTCTGTGGTTACGACGCTTGGCTTCTGGCCCGAAAGACGCGGGTTAAGCCCCAACTCCATGAACGCGTCCACAGCGTGCGTGCGGACGCCTGCGCGCCCAGCATGCGACGAGCGTCAAAAAGGGGCATGCATCTCCATGCTCCTGGTGCTGGCTCGCGAGCCGACTGAAAGAATATCGAGCTGTGAACAAAAAATGGTTGGGGAGCTGCGAGGATTCCAAGAAAATTTGGGGGAACCTGAAAGAGCTTTCATCCATGTGAAGAGTCCCCGCGCCGATGGAGTTGGGCCTTTAGATCCCGGCCGCGGTAGAGTGTATTCTGATAGTACACACTGTTAGCAAAAAAAAAAACACCCAAAAGGGGTTTTTTACTCCATATGTATGAATATGTATAACATATTCAGTAATATTCTAAATTGATCAACACCACAAAATAAATACATTAAAAAAAATCACCTGTGCCCCTTGGTTTCTGTGGCTGTTGGCTTCTGTCCCGTATATAAGAGTTATTTTGGAGTAAATTTTTTTACCACCCACAGAAATGGAGCCCAAAAATGGTTGGTTGGTTGGTTTATGGGGTTTAACGTCCCAAAGGGAGCCCAAAAATGGCGTCATGTTTATTCTCATTCAGGCTTATTACAGCAGTGACAGCTGCGGAAACGGGCAGTAGCTCTGCGGGCCGCCGGCAACCAAACTTGGGAAACTGCGCTGCCCTAATGTGACCCCGCATCACGCATTCCTTTCGCCGTCTGCAAGCCCGGCGGCGGCGTAGGCGACGGGAGTCGTCTGCTTATCTCCTTTTGCTGTACGAGCTCGTTTGGTTGGCCATGTTCATAGATGAAGGCATGTAACATTATAATCAATAGCTGAAAACTGAAAAGGAGTCGCTGGGTAGTTTTCACGGTCATGCACCACGCTATAATTGACTAAAAACCAGAGCAGAAAAGTTGGAAAACACCCTTGATGGTAGTTTGGAATGGCCGTGTTTGCCTTCATATTCACTTCATTAGAGTTTGGCTTTTCAATATGACAGAGGAAAAATGTCTCATCAGCTCAGTCAAGAGCTTAGCGTTGACACTATGTTCTGTCACAGTTCCACGTTCATGCAACACATAATCTGCTGCAACACATTGCGAGAACCACTGAAAAAAGCCTGAGAGAATTAGGCCTAAGCAGGGGCTCTAACGGGGTGGTGACGCTAACAAAGGAAAGTCGGGTATAGTTAGAGCACTGGAGGCTTCACAGGAGCAATTCAGTTATGTAGCGGAAAACGGCGACAAGCCAATATCTTGTACCGTGGTAGGCGCCCGTGAAGGAGCAGAAGTGGGCAAAGATCCAGCGACGATGGTAACCAAGCGGTCTTCACTCACCGCCATTATCGGACGACTGACCAGAAGCAGATGAGACGCTAGGTGGCGGGGCGGATTGCACAAAATGGTGTTTTCTTACTCCATTTCGGCACTGGTGGAAAATTTGGCACAATTAACTCCCTTTCTAGACTGGAGTAAATACAGGTAAATCCTCATTTTTACTTCTTTATTCCCTCATGGGGAGGACAGTCCACCTTTTAACTCCTCACTCATGGAGTAAATGTTTTCACAAATGGAGTAAAAAGGGTGGCCGCCACAATTTATACTCCCTTTTGGGTTTATTTTTGTTTACAGTGCACTATCCGCGGCGGTCGAATTTCGATGGAGGCGAAAGTCTAGTGGGCCGTGATACAACTTAAAGAAACAGCAGTTGCTAACCCTGGGCCGCGGTCCGCCGCGTCCTGTATTACTCCGCTGGCCAATCGCAACTGTAAACGAGATCAGTTTTTTAATGTTTGACTATATCAAACAATCCATCTATCAAAATTCTAGAGCTCATAATGCTTTCTCTTGTAATAAGCTTCTTGTTTACGTAACAAGAAACGTTTAACCAGCGAACTACTTTTTTGTTGTGGAGGAATTCTGTGCGCGGAGGCTGAATGTGGTCGGAGCTTCACTGTAGACTTAAGTTGTATACGACTATAGTTCTTGGAAGTAATTAACTACCTTTTGCGTTTTTATCTGCCGGCTGTCTCAGTAAACTTGCGTTACTTTTTCAACGACAAAAGCAACTCCTTCCACAAGCACATCTTCAAGTGCGAATTATACTGGCAAATAAATTATGTTAATTACTTGCAAACGAACTGTTCATATGTTGACAAAAATGCCGATAGACCCTAAGTGACCTTTGATCACACAGAATTACCACTTTAAATCGCCGAAAAGAAGACAGTAATTCGTTCGTCGAAAATATTTTTCGCCCCCCCCCCTCCCAAAAAAAACGAAATTTGCCATCGAAATAAATGGAAATAGAAGTCCGCCGAATTTTCTAAAAATAAAAAAATGGCTGAAGGCTTCTGGAAGATTGCAAAAACAATACCCTTGGCTGCGCCTTGGTTCGGCTGGTGGTGTCGCCATGGTTGCCCTTGGTTAAACTTATGGCTATACATTGTTTTGCTTGGTTTCTGCTATTGATACCCTTGGTTACACTTGCGCCGGCGTTTCCTGGCTGCTGCATTTCGTTGGAGCCTTATACACATCATCCGACATACCGAGGTAGCGCCAGCACGGCAACTGGGAGCAACCGAGCTGCTCCCCCACCGTTATCTCCCTGGTGTGACGTCATAGCAACTCGCGCCCTCTCGCGGCAGCTGCGCAGTGGCAGCTCTGCCGCGCCCATGCCACTGTACCCATGCTAACCGCGCGAGCTGGGGCCCTGTCTCTCGGTCTGGCGCGACGTCACGTGACAATGTGTGTGCGCGCGCCCTCTCGCGGCAGCTGCGCAGTGCGCCGTGGCAGCTCCACCGCGCCCATGCTAACCGCGCGAGCTGGGGCCCTGTCTCTGTGGTGGTGGTGGTAAACGTTTATTTGCTCTATTTTACAATATTTTTTGCGGCTTCATATGGAGTCTTCCATCTTATCATCAGGGTCGGTTCCCCTAGTCCAGGGCTCCGCTGAGGGTAGCTGCCCTGCGTGCACGCCTGACTAGTCCTTGTTGGACTTTCAGGATGTCGCTGGATAGCATCCTCTCCCACTGTTCCGCACTCGGGTTTTCAATGATGGATAGCTTGTCTATTTTCTGGCATGCCCATGTGGTATGGTATAATGTTGGTTTGTCTCCACACCACGGGCACTCGCTCTTGTACTCACAAGCTGCATGCCGCAACTACCTAACGGCAGAATCAGCCACAGCGCGCTCCGCATTCTCCGCTCAAGTGGCAAAACCGAAAACAACCAGGCCAAACACACGATAGTCTGTCTCTCGGTCTGGCGCGATGTCACATGGTCACGTGACAATGACAATGGTGTGTGCGCGCGCTCTCGCGGCAGCTGCGCAGTGCGCCGTGGCAGCTCCGCCGCGCCCGTGCTAAAGGCCGATTCACACGACGGACCGTTCGCCCGCGGCCCGCGCACTACGTGTGCATACGTCAGCACTTTGAGGGGCGCGCTGTCGGCCGCCATCCATCCATGCATCCAGCGCGCCTCTCAAAGTGCTGACGTATGCACACGTAGTGCGCGGGCCGCGGGCGAACGCTCCGTCGTGTGAATCGGCCTTAAAGGCCGATTCACACGACGGACCGTTCGCCCGCGGCCCGCGCACTACGTGTGCATACGTCAGCACTTTGAGAGGCGCGCTGGATGCATGGATGGATGGCGGCCGACAGCGCGCCCCTCAAAGTGCTGACGTATGCACACGTAGTGCGCGGGCCGCGGGCGAACGGTCCGTCGTGTGAATCGGCCTTAACCGCGCGAGGTGGGGCCCTGTCTCTCTCGGTCTGGCGTGACGTCACCACAGGGGTCAGCTAAAGGTCAATGGTGGAAGCTCCACGACCACGCTAATGGCTCGAAATTGAGAGCAGTATTGCTTTCGCAATAAAACCGAAAAGTCCAACGGTAAACTGCCGCGAAGGTGGACAAAAGGTAAAAGGCGTGCTTGGATAGAAATTATCCCAAAGTGAACAAGGAAGGGGAAAGCCTCAGGGTGCTTGCCAACGTTTCGACAAGAGGACTTGTCTTCGCCTCGGTTTACTCTAGAGAGTTTCAGTAGGGCCATTTTTTTTACCTACACTGGTTACACTGGTGTATCAATTGTATCATAAAATCATGATACACTAGCCAGTGTAGGTAAAAAAATGGCCATAGTATTGCTAGCATTGCGTGCATAGCGGAATAGCGGGTCCAGAGTGCGCAGAACGCTAACGGGGAAAACTTGGCGGCGTCCTTCCAAGCTAGAGCCGCCCGCTTCAGCTGATTCAGCAGTCCTTGCGATTCCGGTCGGCATGTTTACCGGCAACTACTGGTGTTGGTGCTTTTCGCTATGACTTGCCTTGCTTCGGCGATAAAGTTTAAGCTGCAGTTCAGCCCAGTTTTTGAGATACGCTTTCGATTCTGGAGCACTCAAGCCTAATGGGACCTCCTGCACTGCTACTATACTTTAACATTGCCCTGAGTAGATGACGCTTACGTTTATTTAATTTTATTTCAATTTCCAGGTCATTTTGCAGGCTAAAATAAGCGCTGTTGTAATAATTGGCTTAAAAGACTTGGAAATATTATTCTTTGGCAAGTTAGCGGCTGTGGAGGCCATTTCAGAAGGACCTTTAGCCTCCATGCAAAGCAGATCGCGTTTAACATTTTCAGAACGCTATTGTGACGACCCCACATAATGCGCAGGTCCACACGGGACGGAGAGGCAAGAAGACACCGTACGGCTCAGTTTAAACAAAATGATGTAATCAATAATTATACATTGCACATCAGAGGCTGGGGTGCCCGAGCTTACGTGGCGACGCCGTCATGGGGGCGATGGAGGGGCTCCGGAGTTGCGATCCGTCGGTTGCTGGCAGAAGCTGCGCGCCGTCCGGCTTCGGCGCTGAAGGACCCTTTTCGTGAACGATGTCGTCCTCAGCGTGCCTTTCGTCCGCACTGGCCAGCTATATGTGCTCCGCCGGCCACGCCCGATCTCCTGTCTCCCAGGCTGGATGGTTTCTTTCTTCCTCCTTTCCACGGCGGCGCCGCGGCACCCCCGACCTCCCTCGTTGGAATGTCGTTTGTCTCCCGCCGGCAGCTTTCTTCTCTTGTCGGGTTGTCAGCCTCTCCTGTGTCCTTGTACGGCCAGGCAGCCTAATTGGGCTGGCTTTCCCTCCCGCCGGCGCCTTTGTACCATTGTACCCCTTCAGTGGCTTGCCGCCGCTGGGGGCTCCGTCAACGCGGCGCCGCCGAACGCGGACCGTTTAAGGGGAGACAAGGGAGTAGGACGGTTGAGCACAGAGAAGATTCCGCCGAAGATATGGGCCCTGGTAGCTCACGCACGGAACGTCACACTATACTAAAACTGTGTGAGAGGACGAGTTGCTTGCGGCACGCTATAACGTAATTTCCCTTCGGTCCGCTATCACGCCAACGCTATACTAAAACTCTCTACTATCCAAGATGGTTCCTGACGAAGATAAGTCCTCTTACCGAAACGTTGGCGAGCACCCTGACGGTTTTGCCCTCTCTTGTTCACTTTGTGATTGTCAAGAACCACCTGCGTGTATACCCTCTCGCTGCCTTGGATAGTAATGGGGGGTTCAACAAATTCCAACGCAAACATCGGGTGACACAGGAGATAGCGTAAAGCTCATGCAGGCGCCACATTAAATTATTGAGAGTGAAAGCCCCCTCCCCTACATATAAACTCATGCAGACTGTTTCGCAATTAAACGCGCGCTGTAGAACGCTCCTCATAGCTAAACCGGTCAATTGTTCGAGCTCAAATTTGGCATATAAATGGCGTTTGGTCGGCAGAATTGTTTTATACCACATTCCTCTGGGGTACTTGCCTGAATCAGGAGTCAAATATTCGCATCGTCTGTGGCATTGACGAAACGGAATAGGCAGCTCTCTCAGCGATTGCACCGGTGGCTCCTCATTGCTGGACCGTGGAGATTATAGGCGAAGGACGGGGGTCTTTTGCGTGATGTTTGAAGGCTCTTCAGCAACTGCTTTATCGAGGATCACAAAAAGCTGAGTTTGGCCAAAACTGGTCTAAATTTGAAGATTTTTGTGGCACAGCATCGTCAAACCTCCCGCAAAGCACTCCTCCACCTCCTTTGCCGAATCTCCACAGTCGACTAAAGAGATGGCGATATATATATATATATATATATATATATATATATATATATATATATATATATATATATATATATATATATATTGCCACGTATCATTGTATTGTAGTGTCCGTTCGTTCGCGCAAGGCCGCAGGAAAGGGGTGTTATCATTTGTGTTCGTGACGCGAGAACCGGACTAATCTCGATTGATCACAGCCATGCCGAGCTGCATCTACGTGTTTCCAGATTACTCTAGATGATCTCGACCTGTTATCTCGAAGTTTCCTTGCCGGCTTTAAATTGAACGATGCCGCGAGCAGCGGGTATGTAGTTCGACGACTGACGAGCACGTTTGTTGCTTACGCCGCCGTCGAGTGATTCTGTTCTTTTGGTTTGGTTTGGTTTGGTTTGGTTTATGGGGTTTAACGTCCCAAAGCGACTAAGGCTATGAGAGACGCCGTAGTGGAGGGCTCCGGAAATTTCGACCACCTGGGGTTCTTTAACGTGCACTGACATCGCACAGTACACGGGCCTCTAGAATTTCTCCTCCAAAGAAATTCCAGCCGCCGCGGCCGGGGTCGAACCCGCGTCTTTCGGGCCAGCAGCCGAGCACCATAGCTACTGAGCCACCGCGGCGGCTGATTCTGTTCTTTTGCAGGCGCAAGTCAGCCCAAATAAAGAGCTTCATTTCCAGGTCTTGCTGGTGTCCTACTGACCGCTGATATATATATATACAGGGTGTTTCACCTAAGACTTTCTGCAATTTTTAAAAATAAGCTATTTGAATTAGATGCGCACTTTTTCTGGCATAGCATTGTCAGTGGTGTAGTACATCATAATGCAGCTAAGCCGTGCTAACTAGCAGGCTTGTTAACCAATATTTAATAGTTAACTTTTAAACTATTACCGTTGGGCTCCTTAATTATTGAGAGGCATGTAGCCCACCGTAAGTAATGTCCATATCCGTTTTTAGAATTTCGAGAACGCGATTATCCTCGGCGCTGTGGCCCAACAAATTTTGGCTATTTCGACGAGTTAGGTTCACTGGTGAGGTTGCTTTGCCTGCAAGCTTCTCAAACCGCATGTATTTTGGCGCGATGTAGGCGAAATTTGTTGGGCCACAGCGCCGAGGATAATCGTGTTCTCGAAATTCTAAAAACGGATATGGACATTACTTACGGTGGGCTGCATGCCTCTCAATAATTAAGGAGCCCAACGGTAATAGTTTAAAAGTTAACTATTAAATATTGGTTAACAAGCCTGCTAGTTAGCACTTCTTAGTTGAATTATAATGTACTACACCACTGACAATGCTATGCCAGAAAAAGCGCGCATCTAATTCAAATAGCTTATTTTTAAAAATTGCAGAAAGTCTTAGGTGAAACACCCTGTATATATATACGAGGTCTGTTAGAAAAGCATCTGACCTTTGGCCGTTGAAAAAAAAACTTGCATAACTGAAGCGTTGCAAACCTAGTCATCTTTAAAGTAGTCTACTTGGGACTTCACACACTTCTCCTAGCGGTGCTGCCATTGTGGGAAGTATTCCGAAAAGGCCCTTTTCGGAATGTGGTTTAGCTCAGCTGTCGTTGCAGCCATAATATCCTCTCTTGTCTGAAATCGCGCTCCTTTCAATGGCCTCTTGATTTTGGGAAACAGCCAAAAGTCGCAGGGGGCCATATCAGGAGAGTAAGGAGTCTGCTGAACTACAGGAGTCTGGATTTCTCCAAAGAAGTGTGAATCAAGTGCGAGGAATGTGCAGCACCATTGTCGCGATGGATGCGCCAATTTCCTGTTGACCTCAGCTCCGGTCTCTTGCGCCGCACAGCATCACGTAGGCAACGGAGGACATCCCTGTAGTACTCTTTGGTCATTGTTTGACCCTGTAGAGTGCGTACTCGTGGTCTGCCACACAGAGGATGTCAAAGAAAGCAGTCAGCATCACTTTCACATTGCTGCGCAATTGGCGGGCCTTCTTAAGTCTTGGTGACGTGGAATGCTTCCACTCTGACAACTGGGATCTGGTTTCCGGGTCGTACCTGTACACCCAAGACTCGTCACTAGTGATTATGATGTTGATGAAGTCGGGGTCACTGTTTGCGGAATCCAGCATGTCCTGTGAGACTTCAACACGAAGCTGCTTTTGCTCCACCGTGAGCAGCTTCGGCACGAATTTCGCCGCAACTCTCTCCATGGCCAAATCTTCGGTGATAATGGAATGTGCGGAGAAATTGCTCATGTCCACCTCTTCCTCAATTTCTCGGATAGTCACGCGACAGTCCCGCATCACCATAGCGTTCAGTTCAGCAATGACCTGGTCATTTTGGCATGTTGATGGCCGATTGGAGCGTGGCTCGTTCTCCACCGATGTGCGGCCATCTTTAAAACAATTGTAACGCTGCTTAAACTGTGTGCTGCTCATAGCATCTTCACCGAAAGCCGTCTGAATATTTCGAATGGTTTCCACTCGGCTGTCGCCAAGTTTATGGCAAAATTTGTTGCAGTAGCGCTGCTCCTTTCACTCCGCCATTTTCCTTGCAATAAAAAACCGACGAGAGCACTGCACACTGCCTCACTCAAACGCTGCTTCCCAGCGACTGACGCTATCGGGAGGCGGGAAAAAATTCATGCATGCGCATGAAGGTTCAAGATCGCCTGATGCAAGCGCGCTTGTCTCATATCCATCAGGTGTTCGCAAAAAAAAAAAATAAAGTCGGATACTTTTCTAACAGACCTCGTATATATACGAGGGGGTACCCAAAAGAAACCGGACTAAATTTTTTGGTCGGCAAAACTTCTGTGGTACCGCGTTTTGCCACTAGGAGCGCATAGAACGAACATTCCAGAGTCAGTAAGCCGAGTGCCGTCGTTGAAGGAGGTCAGACTAGTTTAGGCAGAGTTTTAGAGTGACGACTGTTTTGTGTGAACGTCGTTTTTGCAATGGCTGATTTTTGTGAACAGCGTGCGCCGGTGAAATTCTGATTTTTGCTCGGAAACAGTTGAATGGAAACTCTTGAAATATTAAGAAAGACGTACAAGGACGATGCTATGGGGACAACTCAAGTGTTCCTGAATCGAATCTTGAATCAAAGCAACAATCATGCCAATGGAAAACTTCAAATTCACCTCGCCTCAAGAAAGCTCGTCAGGTGCAACCAAACCTCAAAACAATGCTGATTTGTTTTTTCGACGTGAGAGGAGTCGTCCATTGAGAATTTGTTCCGCAGGGTCATACAGTTAGCCGGGCTTTCTACTTTGATGTTTTGAAAAGATTGGGCAACAGTGTGCGGTGGAAGCGGCCAGATTTGTGGCGGTCGGGTGATTGGTTTTTCCATCATGGCAATGCCCTTGCTCACACAGCCCTGTCTCTACGACAATTTTGGACCAAAAATGGCATGACCCCTGTTCCTCAACCCTCATACTCTCCCGACCTTGCCCCGTGCTACTTTCTTTGTTTCCTAGAATTAAAAATTAGGTCAATGGAAAGCGTTTCGCTGATGTTGCTGAGGTGAAGAAAAAAACGACGGAGGCACTGTCAAGCATCACAAAAGATGAATTTAAACAATGTTTTGAAAAATGGAATGAAAGATTCGACAAGCGTATCATTGCAAGTGGAGAATACTTTGAAGCACGTTGAAGGTCTGTGCTTAAAGTGTGAACAAATAAGTTCAAACTTCAAACAAAAATAAGTCCGGTTTCTTTTGGGTACCCCCTCGTATATATATATATATATATATATATATATATATATATATATATATATATACACACACACCAGGTGTCCAGACATCCCGTGTTTTTTAGCTTGGCTACATTTAGCTGGGACACCTGGTGTGTGTGTATATATATATACAGGGTGTCCCAGCTAAAAGTAACCAAGCTTTTAAAAAAGACGAAGTGTCCTAGCCGCGTGAGACCAACTGAGGGTTGTTGCCAGTCGCGTGTCCTAGTCTGCGGTATTTTTTTCATTGTGCAAACGTAATTAATTAGCAGAGACTGATTAGCTAACTTTTTAATTATTGCCTTTAGGAAGAAATCGTCAATGCAGGAATTGTAGATCCCATAGAAAAATAACCGGTTGCGGTGTTTCCAACCAAGTACCACTGATACAGCTTCTTTTATTTGCCTTAAAAGAAAGCCCGCGAAATACAAAAAGAACCACGTGATCGGGAAGCAATTTCAGCGCTCCCAGACGACCGATCAAACAACGACATTCGCTTATCTTAGCAACGCTGTCCAGAACGGGGTTCGGCGTTTTGCGATGGTGCGAACGAAGTGTGCAAAAGCCATAGTAGTGAAAACGCGACGACACACGACGCCAATAAAAGGTTTTACTCTTCTGAAATGCCATTAAAAAACCTCTTAAAGTATCTAAACAACAAAATTTTTTTGAAAACAAATTTACTTTTAAAAGTGCACCTGTTAATTACGAAATATTAGTTTTTATAGTGTTCATTACTTGGCCAATAGGAGACCGAGTCGTCTCTTAATTTGTGGAAACTTTGCACTTAAATTCTTTTCTGCTCGTTTATTGCAATCATTAGACAAGATATTGAATGTTAGGACGTTTGTAGTTATCAAACAGCTTTATTTTTTATTATTTTTTGGCCAAAAGTTGCAGTTCCGCAACAAGTAGCTCACCGCCCATGGAGGAAGGAAAACTAAGGTATAACTAAGGAGAGGCCCTTCGTATTCCCAATGCAATGACGAGAATGTGGCGGAAGTGACGTCAAAATTTAGGCTTAAAAAGTCGGGCCACTAGCAACGTTGTTGTTGTTGCTAAGAAAACTCGGGCCACTAGCAACGGCGTACGGCGTCGTTAGCGTCGTTGTTGCTAGGGGCCCGAGTGTTTCTCGGTGGCGGTGGACGGGCTTTCGGCACGGTGTGTTCGGCCTTGCTTGTTAAAGTCTACATGCCTGGCGTTGTGACGTTACGCACGCATCTAGGATTGCTTTTAAATTCGGCAAATAACCGCTCATTTGATATTTTGTTCGTCAAACTTGGTGTCGTTACGCGGAGCGATCGATGCATTGAAATGAATCTCGTGAAAAGGTGGCACTCTGGAACAGCGCTTCGACACGCGAAGAAGCGTTGATTGTTTTGATCAGCGAACTTTCGCACCTCACCAAACAGCACAGAAACATGAAGCCGCTCTCGGCGATGCTGAGCTGCGTTTCGAAGGCCACAGGGCGGGTGTACGGTAGTGAGGAGGATGGTGAGCTGAGCGCAATGTCGTCTTTCTTCGCCTGGCGTCGGAAAAGGTTCACAGCACCTGTGCGCCGGTCTGTGTCTAGGTGCGTGTTTACGGGGAGGGATGTGTAGGAGTGTAGCGGCGAGCGGCGCGGTTTTTTTGATACCTTTCTTTTACGAAGCGCTTGCGAGCCGCGCGCGATCCCCGCCCCGTAGCTCGGTAGAGAAAGCAGATAGTGAGGAGAGCCGAGCCAACTTCTGGTTGCGGGGAGGCTTCACAAAACGTGACGTCAGGACCTCTCCTTAGTTCTTTCCTTCCTCCATGTCACCGCCCCATGATGCTTTGAGCGCCCATGGTGGCTGAGGTGATCACGTGGGGTCTCCATGCAAACTCCCATAGACGGCTTGCCAGCTTTCCCTCTAGGTAATAGTAAGAAACTCTATGATATATATATCGAAGGATACCATAGAGTTAATATACCCTCCAACAGAGAGAGCGGACAAAAAAAAAAAACAAAAAACGAGAAAATGAAAAGAGCAAGGAAGAAACCTCGAAAAAAAAGTGAAATAGGTAAAAGAAAACCTTTAAAGTAGTGCTTTTTCTTCGCACCCAGCAATAATGCACCCAGGCCCGGTTGAGGGGAAGTATTGGAAGGAATGTAAAAAAATGTAAGCTTACATAGTAAAATTAAAAAGGAAAAAAAAGAAACAAAAAGAGAAATTGTGTGGCATTCGCGTGACCAGGGTGAGCACACCCTGGGGGGGGGGGGGTTCTTCCTTGCTCTTTTATTTTCTCGTTTTTTTTTGTACGCTCTCTCTGTTGGAGGGTCAGATTTTATTTTTATTTTTATTTTTTTTGCTCTCGCGGCCAGGAGAAGGAACAAGTTTTCGCATTTTTCTACGAAAGTTGTTGCACGGCCACGCACCTGTCGAGCACCTCCGAGCTGGACACGCCTGTCAATAAGCAAGCCTGTGGTGATTAACAAAGCAGAGGCCGCATCTGGACATTGTATTTTCTTACTGAGTACCTGGTCCTCGCACTCTCTCTCTCTCTCTCTTTTTTTGTGTGTGTGTGGGTCGCACTCCCTCTAATAATATTTTATGCGTATTTTTCTGCTATGTGCTTTCTGTTTCCCACTAACCTGTTCTGTGCCCACCCCTATAAAAGGGGATGCATTAACAATGTAAATCACTCCTGAAGATCGGTCTTCCGATCGAAACGTCGAGTCGAATAAATATGTTTCCTTTAACGAAGCGTATACTTCGCTATATATTCTTGTAAGCAGTCAAGTACTTCATGCTTTCGCAACACACACACACACACACACACACACACACACACACACACACACACACACACACACACACACACACACACACACACACACACACACACACATATAAGATAAAGTCACCAGAACTTGAAAAACATAACAAGATTTAATTCACGACTTCTCGGCTAGTCCTCCAGCCGAAACGTCGTGAATTAAATCTTATGTTTTTCAAGTTCTGGTGACTTTATCTTATATTAATCAATCAGCGGCCAAGAAATAATTTTTGATATATATATATATATATATATATATATATATATATATATATATATATATATATATTGATAGCCTCAGTTGATTAATCAGTACAAGATAAAGTCACTAGAAATCGAAAAACGACAGGATTTAATTCACGTAAATCCTGGTATGTTTTCAATTTCTGGTGACTATCTTATGTATGTGTGTGTGTGCGCGCGTGCGTGCGTGCGTGTGTGTGTGTGTGTGTGTGTGTGTGTGCGTGAGAGAGATAGAGACATCGAGGGAACGGGACAGTACGAGCGAGCTCGTTTTCATAAGCCAGCAAGCTGTGGGCACTTTTCACAGCTCAACCATGTACCGTAACTGCCGTAACCATGCCTCAACGCATCCATGCTATAGTGCCTCCATGCCTCAACGCCACAGCCATTCTACGCGGCGCATACAAGAGCTCGGGACGCTTTCTCACAATTTCGGTTTCGGTGTAATTAATTATAAATCAGAACAACAAGATGCCCACTTTAAACAAGGTGAATTGGAAATTGCTTGCAGCAGAAATATCTCAGATTTTTTATTCATAAAATTGTACAAATAAGTTTTAAGCTCACAAAAATGACAAGAGTTGGGCCATAGAGAAAGAAATTGTTTGGCTGTCGCGTTCGCCTCCTTGTAGCCCATAAGGAAGCGCTGCCCATAGCCATGATAATCCAGTAATTTATTTTTAAAACAACAAATATATCTGCTGATATGCAATGCGGTGCTAGATGTAAAAAAAAATTGGAGCGAAAGCTATGGCGTATCGGGCAACTTTGGCCATAGTTGCCCTGCCATGGCATCGCACGTGGTCACGCAGTTGCATCGGCTGCATGTGGTTTGTAGTTGACGGCCGTTGGTTCCGAGAAGTGTTGTGCAAGGATTATTTGCAGCAGGTAGCAAAAGTGTAGTGGTGTAGTGAACGTGTGCGGCACAGTGAGTGTAATCGGCATAATTGGTTCGTCGGACTCAGCGTTGAGTGTATAACGAATGTGCTCAAGCTGCAAATCTTACGCTCTTCCAAGCGGAGCTTTTAAAACTGTTGAGTGTTACGTGCTACTGTCTGGAAGTTTTCTTGAAGAATCCGTAGCCATTGTGTAATATTCCGTACCAGTACTGGCGACGTGGTTGCAGAAGTGCGAGATGAAGCCCGTGAAACGCAGTGCGCAGCGATTGCGGAACGTCAGTGATGGAAAAGGGGTTTCACTGCGCCGAAATGGTAGCGATGATGTCGGCTCACCCAAGAAAGCCTGCCGGGGTGATTTCGGTAGTTCTCGAGACAGCAACTCGTATGTGTCGGACAGCTTCCAGCAGTTCTCACCTATGCATCAAGTCGACAGAGACACGAAGTCGTACTTCATGATGGCATGTGAAAGGTTTCATGATGGTTTCGAGGATGATGAAGACAGAGGTAATTTTTTTTATTTCATTATCGTGCTGTTCGTGAAGCCCTACACATAAGCCTTTGAGCCTTTGTTAGTGTCAGCGTTTTGCTTTGGACGGACTCTGTAAGCCTTGAACACTTATTTTCCTGTAATAAGGTGCAGAAAATAAACCATTAATAAGGGAGTAATTACTCATTGGCATCCACCCAAGCGCAGCCATACGGCTACAAAGAAAGAAAGAGAAAGCTGTATAGCTTTCCTTTGTAGCCGTATGGCTGCGCTTGGGTGGATGCCAATGAGTAATTACTCCCTTATTACAAATCTACTCCACCTTGGGTGATTCCCCTAAACATTTGACCAAAATAAACCATTGTGAGGAAACAGCATAGATTACTGTCCATCTGTTCGAGACACTTCTCATAACTTGAGCGCCAGTTTTGCATCGTTTAGAATAACTAGAATAGTGCCTGGCTGGAGTCTGCACTGCTGTGCAACAAGTCGAAGACTTGCTGGGCGCTTAATTTTTAATTTTTTTTTGTTAGAAAGTTAGGTTTTATTGGTCCCCCCCAAAAAGTATACAAAAGATCATATATGTACAGACGAGGGTCCCAAAGTCAGACTGCACCAGGACCCACAGTAAATCAATAATACAAGAAATGATTACAGCATAGTTAGCAGATAGTTATAAAATATAGGAAATATCAAATTAATACTTCACCACAAAAACAGAGTCAAAAATCACAATAACGCAGGTAATGTACAGTCAGGCCGGAATGAAACGTGAACAGAGCATGCCAAGAAAACAAAATATTTTACCTGCCTACTTTCAGCTGAAGTGTACAACTAGCCTGATTCATGTGTCTGGGTAAAGGGCCTACTGAAATGCATAATCGAAAATAGGTTGTAAAGGAATATCTCGCTGCAAAGCAGAAATGTATGACATATGCGTGTTCGTGTTTCATTCCGGCCTGACTGTACATGAAAAGAGAATAACACGTCAGCATTCCAACAAAAATACCTTGAGCTTATTTTTGAATGCAGGCAAGGAAATTGATGTTTTTAGAGTGGGTGGCAATGTATTCCAAAAAGAAATTGCCTGAAAGGACGACGTCGATTTACCATAATCGGTATGGACTTTGGGGAGTAGAAAATTGTTTCTTGCTTCAAATCTTATGGGGTTGTGATTCATCAGCAGAATGGGGTCTACAAACTGAAAATGTAGGGTGCCATGTAGTAACCTAAAGAACATGATTGCGAGGTGATACTGGAAAAGCTGATGGACTGGTAAAATATCGTGCTCATGCAATAAAGAACAAGCATTAGTTGAGAAAGGGCTATGGGTAATAATGCGGATGGCCTGGTTTTGTAAGTGTTGCAGAGATGATAAATGGCAGTGATAAGTATCTCCCCATGCAATAATACCATAAGTGATGTGACTATGTATGAAGGCATAATACAAAGATAGGAGTAGGTTGCATGAAAAATATGGACGCGCCTTAATTAGAGCTCTGATGCCAAACATGATCTTTTTTTTTGATGAGCGATATGGATGGAAAATTTAAGAGCTGAATCAAGAATGACGCCGAGGAAATTGGTGTTATCAGAAGCCGGAACATTACAAGAACAAGGGGTTAACATAGGAAACGAAAGAATTTTCTGGCTACTTTTGAACACTATGAATTTCGTTTTAACGGGATTAATCACCAACTGATTATCAGTGCACCATTTGGCTACATTACTAAGAATGGCATTCAATTCAAGAGTCAGATCATCATGTACGTATTATATAATGATACACTAGTGTCATCAGCATATAAGACACAGTGAGTTGGACTAATAGAATTAGGAAGGTCATTAATATATAGTATGAATAGTAAGGGTCCTAAAATGAGCCTTGAGGAACACCTTGGTTAATAGTTTTAGCTTGGGAGAATCTTCCACCAATATTGATTATTTGTTGACGATTTTGCAAATGGCTTTTCAGCAGTCGCAACACGGGACCTGTAATTCCATAAAATTCGAGTTTTTGAAGCAATATGGAGTGGTTAATGATATCAAAAGCTTTTGTGAAATCTAAAAAGACAGAGCCAACAAACTCGCCGTTATAAATACCTTGCGTGATAAAATCAGTCAAAGAGATCAGAGCTAAGTTAGTCGAGCTGCCAGATCGAAAACCAAACTGATGAGGGGAAATTATCTGAAATTTATCTAGGTAATTGTTTAAGCGTTCAACTATCAATTTTTCGATGATCTCATTGAGAGAAGATAAAATAGATGTAGGTCAATAGTTAGAAATTAATCATCTGTCTCCTTTCTTGAACACTGGGATTACCTTAGCTGTTTTGAGGCAAGCAGGAAAAACACCTGTCTTTAGAATGAGATTAATAACATGACAAAGTGGTTCAGAGATCAGATTGGCTACAAGTTGAAGGTGCCGAGAGGATATCTTATCTAATCCAGGGCTAGAGTTCTTTAGGCCAGTAATCAGCAGTTCGATTTCACGAGGGGAAACAGGAAAAAGAAAAAAAGATTGTTTAGAGTGCGTTATGTTTTTCTCTGAACTAAGTGGACGACTATTACGAGGCGCAGAAAGGAAGTCACTAAAGGTATTTGCAATGTCGTGTGGACGAGTGTAGACTGTACCATTGAAATTAATTTCAGTAAGGGGGCTGTTTGCACTGGGTAATTTGAGGAAGTCACTCAAAAGATTTCACTGCTTTTTAGTGTTATTATCATTTTTTATGTATTTCTTGCTCATAGTAAGATTTTCTCGCATGTTTCGGTAAGTTATTTAGCACAGTAGCGTAGTTTTTGTAGCATGCAGCTAAAGAAACATTAAAAGGCTGCTTCTTGTTTTTTTTTTATAAATTTTCTTTGCGTCGCATACAGCTTAATAAACTGTCTGTCATCCATGGATTGTGGGGAAATTTGTAATTCTTTCTACACTTTACTGATGTTGTACTCTGAGATACGCAGACGGAAAAAAGGCGGCGAAAGCATTCCATTGCTCGCTTCAAATCGCTCGATGCAAAGCATGAAGACCAGTCTGTATCACTGATAGCACTAGCAAATTCTTCACTAATAAACCTGGAAGTGTAAAAACCTGAACGCGAGGGACGGGAAACTTCACTGTGCGTAATGAAAATAGGAAAATGATCTGTAATGTCGAGTTCGATGACCCCTGAGTAGGGTGAGGGCGAAATATTGGTAAGAACATGGTTGATTAATGAGGAAGATCCACTGGGGGTACATCTGGCTGCAGCGTTTATGATACATTCGTACCCGAAACCACTTAAACAGTCAACATAGGAAACAACATAACAGTTTTTCCTGTCTAAAAGGTTAATATTAATGTCTCCAAGAATTATAACATTCTTGTTTTCAAAAGATAGTTTATTTAAAGTGGCATCTAGCGCTAACAGGAACTCAGGGATTGATGATGAAAGGGAATGATAGATGCAGCCGAGTACCAACTTACGGCAGTCAGCGGAAAAGAGTGAATGATTGGCTTCAATCCAAACTGATTCGCATTGCGTTGCATTCAGAGCGAGATCTGATCTACGGTGGTATGAAATTTCTGGGGAAATAAAAATTGCAGCACCACCATATCTACTGGATAGGCGATTGCAGTATTCTGGTATATAAGATGTAAAACCAAACAGGTTTCCGCCAGAATTGGAGAGCCAAGTTTCAGAAATGCAAATGAAAGAAAACGAGTGCTGAAGTGAAGTGATAAAGTTATCGATAGGTTCGTGGTGTTTCCTGAGGCTGCGTGCGTTGAAATGGATAAGAGAGTGAGTACTGTTCGCAAAGATATGTTGAAGCTTATCAGGAGGTAGTGGAATGCTTAAGGGGGATTCAACTGAGTCAGAAGCCATGCAGTGGCAAAACTAGGTAGATACTTAAGGGTTTGTTTCCATGCTGCTGCGGAAGACCTGAAGGTCTGTTTCTGAACTTATGCGGAAGACCGTGTTTCGTCAGTCTTACGCGCAAGGAGCACGATATCATTTTCGAGGAGCACGATATCATTTTCAAATACCAGCACGGTTTTCGCAGGGGTTTTTCATGCGACACACAACTCGCTGGATTTACTAACGACATATTTTCCGCAGTAGACGCTGGCTTACAGGTTGACACAGTATTTTTAGACTATTCTAAAGCTTTTGATCGCGTTCCCCATCACAGGCTCCTAACCAAATTGACAAACTTAAATCTCCATCCCAACGTTATTTCATGGATAAAACAATTCCTCGATAACAGAAAACAATTCACCTCTGTCAACGGCTTTAACTCGTCTTCTGTCCCCGTAACATCTGGAGTCCCCCAGGGAAGTGTACTTGGCGCTCTGCTTTTTTTAATTTTTATTAACGATCTACCCAAGTGTGTATCGTCTCAAATTAGGTTATTCGCGGATGATTGTGTAATATATCGTAATATTACTAATGAAACCGACCGCCATTCACTTCAAACTGATCTTGACGCTGTAACGGCTTGGTGTTCTTCCTGGCTAATGTCTCTAAATGCATCTAAAACAAAGTTAATGTCGTTTACTAACCGTTCCACTCGAATTGCTACAACCTACTTCCTCAATAACGATACAGTTGAACTTACAACAACTTACAGGTACCTAGGAGTTCACTTTCAGTCTGACCTAACTTGGCATTACCATATTAACACAATCTTAGCATCAGCAAATCGCGCACTCGGCCTTCTTAGGCATAATCTCAAACACGCGCCTTCACATTTAAAAAAACTTGCTTACATCACGCTAATCCGCCTGAAAGTTGAGTATGCTTCTGCCATATGGGACCCTCATCAAGCTTACATCATAAACAACCTTGAATCCCTGCAAAACCGTGCTGTTCGCTTCATCTTTTCAGATTATTCACGCTTCACCAGTGTCACAGCATTAAAACAACGTGCCGAGTTGGAACCGCTATCATGTCGACGCCATTTCGCTCGCCTAACCTTGCTTCACAAACTGTATCACCATCCCACCCTCCACGACGACTTCTTTTTGCCACACCCTGCAGTCTTTCCTCGCCGTGACCACGTTAACAAAATAAAACGCATCACATGCCGTTCATTACTCTACGCGAAATCATTCATTCCTCGCACTATAATAGATTGGAATAACTTGCCATCACACATAGCTATTGAGGTTAACCCACAATCGTTTCAGCATTCGCTAAAGCAAACCACGGACTAACAGATTTGGTATTCTTGTTGTATTATGTGCATTTACTGAGTATTTTATTCTGCGTTGTTTGTTGTTATTATTTGTGTACATTACTAGTTTTAATTCATTATTACGTGTATTTTGTTCAAATTCCTGTGCCATATTTTTATGATTGTATTGCCCCCCCCCCCCTATGTAATACCCTCGCACGAGGGCCCTTAGGGGTATTGTAAATAAATAAATAAATAAAGAATGTGACAGTTGTTAGTCCAGAGATGCTTCCAATCCATTTCCTTCTTGAGCAGCTTAGCCCTAGCAAATAGTTTCTTGTTGTCAAATGTGAGGTGCTCATTCACAAATACTTTGTGAAATTTGTCGCCAAATAAAGTGTTTCTTTCTTTCCCCTATCCTTTTTCTATTATCAGCCCTTTTTTTGGAGAATGTAGCAGAGCAAACCTGCGGGAAAGAATTGGAGCTTTCTTGTGACGACTCGACAAGCCACTGTATGCAGATGCTGCTGTTGCATACGAGAAGCCTGAATGTCCTTACCCGCTTCATGTCTACATTCTTGGAGCATGTTGATCTGATGTGCACACATCACATAGGAGCTTATGTCATGCAAACCCTGCTTGAATCTTCATTGAAGTATCTGCAGAGCCCTTCAGTGGTAAGTTACATATCTCTGTCTCAGTAAGAATAATGCATGCTGCTCAAGATGGATGTGCTATCATTTGTTTTCTGGCTTCATGCTAACAGACATTAATGTAGAGGTATTGGGATAGTATTTTGTGAGCTAGGCATAGAGAGCAATTAGTTATGGATGTGTATAATAAACACTCAAATATCTGTTTCCTGACAGTGGTCGCCATTTTGGCGTCCATGCAGCACGGCGAAAGTCTATGGCGCATGTCTAAGTGCCTTATCCCCCCCTCCTCCGGCCTGCTCTGCTGAAACTGGGCGTTGGACGCCAAAATGGCGCCCTTGACATTAGGTGACATTTGTCTAGAATGCCTGAGCTGTGTGCTCTGGACTGCAAAAGAAGCTGCAAAAGCTGTGGTGAACAGAAGGCAACAACGGACGATGCATCGCAGAAGTGTAGCTACACATGGTCACATTCAGCCCCCTTTTGAACCAGTTGTTATCATCGGATGTCACATGTGCAGTCTGGAAACCGTCCACATTACACAGTTTACAGACGTCCATAGACATTACACAGAAGACAAGCATTTTGCCGTCTCTATTGCACAGCTGCCGTTTGATTATACAGTGAAGAATGGTCTGCATGGTCTGTTATCCCTTTGCTCCACAAAATATTATGTTGCTTTTCTTCACCTCTGAAGAGATAGAGGTGCTGTCGTTATCTGGATATAGATAGTTTTCACCTGACATCATGGGCACGCCCATCGTTGGGTACTGTGGCTAGTCACACATGCACGACTTGTTATTGACTCTGTTTTGTGAAATCTAGAATTATAGTCAGTGCATTCTATAGCAGCATACAAGTCGAGAAGGCAGTGGCAAATACCGCTCAAAGGAGGCCCTCCAGTAAATGGTGTCAACTCGTTCACATGATGTCGTGGTTGATCCCATTTCACTAAGGTACTCGCCAGTCTTCTGCGATTTTGCGCTACAACTTTTTTTGGCAGTGCAGCAGAGGCTAGGCAGGAAAGAGAAGAAGATGGGTCTTTCTCCCCGTGTCATGAAGAGTGGGGTGCTCAGCCTAGCAACCCCGCGCCACCTCTCCAACATTCCCCCCTTTCACTTCTCTGCACCCCTAGCCCGAACAACGAACAACCCGCCTCCCACGGCGCAGGGGTTAAGGCTTTTCTCCTTCCTTTTCCTCCAATTGACACCATTGCCTGGAGGGCTTCCTTTAAGGGGCATTCACTGCTGTCTTCTTGAGTTGTATCTGACTTTTAGAGGTCCCTGCCTCAAGGTATCACTCCACGGCCAAACACGCATCTGAGTTTTTTTTCATCATTCTCATATTTAAGGGGGCTTACAAACATGATATTTAGATTCCGGTTGCCAGAATTGATAACAGCTAAAGAAAACACTGTTGTGAAGGTTTCTTAAAATTGGTGCCCTTTATGACACAATAGGGGAGTTTCCCAATTCTGAAGTTGGCTTTTCTGCAATGCACTTTCCCCAATTACTAGTGAAACAAACATTTCCAAGCAGGAAATATAAGTGCAGATTTTACATTTTTTGATGCAGGATATATCCCTTTCAGGTGCTTTGTGCTCAATTGTGTACACAGCAAACTCACAGAGACTGGTGTACCTAGCAGTGATTTCATTGTTTCAATCGAATTGAGCACCCTTCTTGTCGCAAATAAGTTCTTTTTTGTATCATGTTGTGAACGCAGTAAATAAAATTTCACGTAACAGTGAGCTAGGTATCACTTTGTCCGCCGTTTTTGTGCAGACAGATTTTGCCGCGAGTGAAAACATTGATTGTTTTGGCTCGTTTTGAGCGTAATCTGCATCTTCGAGACACGAAGTTATTCCATGATCCATAGAGTGCTTACCTGACAAAAGAGAACATTTCGATGTTACTATTTCTGACAAATCTGACACTGTACGAAATTCTGCACATCTTTGTAAAAATTTACCCGCTGATCCTTCACGCTCAGAGATGAACAAATTCTCTTTCTTGAGGCCTGAATTACTACTTAGATGAAAAGATAATTGATTTCAATCAAAACAAAAAATGGTGCCTGAAAGGGATATGGACCTTGTAATAATGAAACCACGTCGACCTATCCTATGTCGAAAAACACGCAAACTGTGTTTATATTCCCTGTTTGGAAAAATGCCTATTCTTTCATTAAGACACTCCTATCGGATGTGTTCATGCCTGGCTGCTTCTGTCGTGCTGCGCTGAGTGGATCACTACGTGGTTCATGTGTTTGGGATGTAAAATGCTAGGAGGCAATGGGGGGGGGGGGGGGGGGGGGGGCATCAGTGCGTTCAGCTACCTTGAAAAACAGTTCTCTAGTAGTGGGTGTAGCTCCCAACTGTGGCATCGATATGCTCCTTGGCTTTCATTTCATGTTTGTTGTTATCTTGAATAATGGGATCTTTTCCTTAATTACTTAATGTTCCATTTTTGCATTCCTTGCTATAAATCAGTGTTTCACACTTTATTTAATACAAAACCTTTGATTTTTCAGTTTCAGTAAGCCAAACTAGCCTTGTGTTTCCAAAAATGTACACCCTGCCATCGCAACATTTTCTGTGATTTAGAATTAAGTTGCAGACATTCAAAGTTAGATTGTGTAGCAATTATAGAATAAACAACTTTCATTTATCTAGAGATGTTTCATTTGTTTGGGGGTCACATTGCTTGCTTTTTCCACTCAAAGCTCCGACCTCAGTGTCTTGAGCTTTGAAAAATATGTTAGATGAAAGTGTAGGCACAAACCCTATTTAATTAGTTTGCTCTCTGTCAGAGGTGAGGATAAGCCATTGAGGCAGTGACATATTCATTGTGTCTGCTATATATCTGGTGGTGGCTTTCATGGTTGTGCAAGTGCGACGTAACACTCATTTCAGTGTCCTGTCGTTCATGACAGAGATGTAAGCAAGAGGTTTGCAAAGTAGTGTTTGGTTGATGGATTTCTGGCTATGCTTGTGCAAGTTGAATTGCTCATGGCTTTTTTTTTTCATGGATTTCATTTTTTCATTTCATGGATTTTATTTCATGGCTCATGTATTTATTGAAAATCCTTATTTTTGAAGCACAGCCTGCTCCTAAGTTAGATCATGACTCACTTCTTGTGCTAATGATTAATTGCTGTGGAGTTCTGTCATTTTGGGTGAAAAAAATTAGCCTGGCAGAAATAAACTGCTCTGCGAACATTTGAGGAGTGCTTGATGCTGTCAAATAAACAATTTTTTTTTATAGTCTTATTTGATAAACAAACTGCAAGCCTGTCAACTTGTAGTGAAGCAAAACCTTCATATTGGCCTTAGTTTGGTGTCTTTTGTTTAACGTAATGAATTGTTTTACGAAACGAAATAACTATTGTGACTGCATATTGAAGTGCTGTGAAAGATTGCTGAAAGAGCCATTGGTGGGAATGCTGTGCCAGTTGCACCAACCTGTGCCATTGCATTAAACCTGCTACTTGCTGCTACAAATTGATGGTTTTTAATGAAATTGCACCAAGGCTGCATCAAAATACTATTCCAGCAACGAACAGCTGTGGTGAATGCTAAGAGGCTGAGGCTGCTGCCTATTGTGCAGAGGTGTGACTGGTTCTTTCTCTCAATATGTGATGCGAAAGATGACCGACTGAATCCAGCCTCGTCCCATTTCGCTTTTCTAGCCCCTTTATCGCTTACCATTAGTACACGGCATGAGCGCATTTTGCACAGCTACTTTGGCAGTGTTGCCAATACTGTCCCAGCAATATTGCCACTTTGCACATGCGTGATTTCAAGCTTGTGTTGTTCCTGGACGTCGTTTGCCACACGAGCTTGATTACAGTTACGGTGTGAGGAAGTCCAAACAGCTGTGAGAGGCATGGCTTTATTAAACTGCAAGAAACCTGTGCTGTGGAATGGAGACAAAGAATAGGTTGGGGCAACCAAAAAGGAAATAAAAATAATATGCCCCTGCCTGCACCACATACGTACAGCAGGCTTATGTGGAATGGAGACAGTGTGATTGCACTCCTGCTGCAACATCATAGCTCTAATGAAGCAAAGTGGCTGCACTCATCGTGGAACGATCGCTATTACCGATTGCCTGTTCATTCATCATGGCTTTCCCTAATTGAGTTTGTTCAGTCAGAGTGCGTTTGAGAGTGCTAACATCACAACTAAGGGGCACAGTCATGCACTAATGTTTGTATCTCACGGGCTTTAAGTGTTAAAAAAGAAACTTTGTTAAAGTGATACAATAAAACCTCTCCATAGTAAAATAGCTCAGACCAGCAAAAATCTTTATTATATCAAGGTATTTATCAGTTGTTAGCTATGGCAGGGCTATGCTTTCTGGGTGCTCACTAAGCATGTTATAAAACAGACTCAAAAATGCCTTACAGCCTGCCCTTATCGTTCCTTTATGTGATAATTATTATCAGTTATCATATGTTATCATGTTTTCCACATTGTTTACATCTTGTGTTTACGTCTTGTGGAAGTGCCGAATTTACATGAATACAACGTGGCTACAAAAATAAAGCGAGTTTGATTCCATCTCAAAAACAAGAGCTTTCCATGATCATAGTGTCGTCTTCTATAGCTTCAGCGTCATTTAAGAGGCAGAAGTTAAGAAACGTGCAACAAAGTCAAGTGCGACAAAACCGCCTTTGCAGTTCCGCTGCGCCTCCGCTTCTTGCCGCTGCTTCCCCATGCTTTGCGCTGGCATGCTACGAATGCTCGCCCTTTTCCTCACTTTTCTACTACTCACTGCACTTTTACTGGCATTCTTTTCTCAGTGACCTGCGCCGGCTTCTTTCTACGTCCATAGCCGGCTTTACTTTTTATGTGCGTGCCGCGCGCTTTGCCTCACGGCCTCAATCTCTTCCAAAAGTTGGCTTTTCCTATACTCCATTTCATACATAGCAGGCAGCGCTGCCAAAGCTAGCGCGCCTGTTTGCGCAGGCTAAGTCCGCACGCAAAAAGTAGTTCGCCATACAACCAAAGCGAACACAAACATATTTCGTAGTGACAAATCTTAAGTGCTGTGACTGGTAGCTCCTGGACTTCGTTTTACCTCTTGCCGCATTTTCGTCCTGCGACTCGTCGAGATTTTGAGAAGCAAAAAGTACAGCTGGCAGTATGATACGCGGTTGGTAGGGCGAATCGCTTCTACTGAATCCGCACCCAAAAATAGTTCACTCTCCGTGAAAATTATGGCCTGAGAGCCCGAACACTGAGCGCCTCACAGCTTCGACTGTGATTTTTTTTTTTTTATTCACATACCCTAATGCTACCACATCGTTTTATACTGCTCTTTGTATTCGTCCAAACAATCACCGGAGTTTCGAGAAGAACGAATGATATGTGGCGGAGTAATATAGTTTCGTGGACGCACTACTTCAGCAATGTCCGCAGCGTTGCCTGCTATGTATGAAACGGAGTATAGACTCTCAGCTCGGTGGTGAAGCCACCTCAAAGAGCACATTCGGTATCTATTTGCTTCGCGATCCTAGACTTCTTGAGTGCTGCGATGTCATCATTCTGCGGGCCGTACATCACCCTGGTCAGACGATCTTTACTGTAGCCGTTTCTTCGAAAAAAATTTTTGCTACAACCAAAAAAAAAAAATGTACAGTCGTATATGGAAGGCAAAATGGGACTGCAGCTTCACTTTACTATATCCGAGTCTTTACTATAACCGAGTTTACTATGGCAGGGTTCTACTGTATTGACGAAAACTGGTATTTGATGAAAATGGGTATTTCTCAACATTCTCTGTGACTTTTGCAATGTTAATGATACAAAATTTTATTCATTTTTAAGTTTGGGCACATTTAAAAATAAATATCCAGACCTGGCCAAGACAACTGCCTACAACCCTTATGAAACATCATTCGAGTGCACAAAAACACACGGACAAAGAGAGAGGACACCATGGACGCCCAGCTCTCCGCCTACAACCGTGCACCATTCAAATCTTTATGCAGCACGTCTTAAAACCCTGATGCAAGTTAGTTGAAACATCCTCTGTATTTGCATTTTTACTTTTTTCACTATCAGTATCCTTCGATAGACAGTGAGGAAGCTGCTCTAAGTTGCATTTGCACCTGCTACAAAGCCAAAATGCTCTTGGCCATTTCATCATTGTAAAGCCTAATGAGCTCACAGTGCCCTCATGTTGCAATGGTTGCTCGCCCAGTGAACTTGGCAGTGTGCCAAGACACTGTTGCTGCAATGCACGTATGTTTGGAATGCCGGCAGGATGGCGCACAATGCGACCCCTGTTACGTGCACTCGTGCGCGTCGCGAGCCAAGAAAAAAAAAAGCGTGCGAGGCTCATCGGGCGTTTTTTCGGTTGATTCGATGCGATGGCGTTGGCACAGTGCGTCGGCGGCACTGGGGCGAAATTTTGCCGCTGGTGAGCCCATTTTCAACGGAAAACCGCTGTGTGTCGAAATTAGAAAAAAAAAAACAACAACACTAAGCTGATGCAGACTCCCTAAGAAAGCTGGATGAAGCGTCACGTGATTCTGTGCGTAGCCCAGCTGCAGGCAGCTACAACTCGAGAACAGAGCGACAGGTGCTCCTCAAAGGAGGCCCTCCAGCAAATGGCATCTACTGATTTTCATAACATGGTTGTTAATTGATTGAGCCCAGGTTAATTCCTATTCGTCTAACGCTCCCTGCAGTGTCTTGCTAGCAGGTCCAAGGGGATTAAGTATGAAGTCATGAAAATCGCCGCCTTGGTGGCTCGGTGGTTATGGCTCTTGGCTGCTGACCCCATAGCCTGACCCGTCTCTCATAGCCTGAGTTGCTTTGGGATGTTAAAACCCCAAACCAAACCAAACCAAACCATGAAAATCGCTGGAGGGCCTCGGTTGAGGGGCAGTTGCTGCTTTGTTCTTGAGTTGCATCTGACTATGGTCTAGTGTGCCAATGCAGGGGAACATTTTTCAAGTGGGGCTAGTATGCAGGGGAACATTTTTCAAATGGGACTAGTTTTCTGCTTTTTTGCTTTTGGAGTTAGAGGTCTAAACATGAGAGAGATGGGCATTGAATAAAAAATTGATTGCTGAAAACAAGTAAACAAACAAATACTTGCAAAAGTGAACAAAACAGCGGAAAAAAAAGGCAATAAAGGGCCCATTCACATGCAACACTGACCGATTGTGACGGGGGCGTTCCTTGGCACATGTTGAATGCTGTTGGGGTTCCTTCAGGTAAAAGAAGTTTTGAGGACCTCTGTTGTAGTGTATAATCTTCTAGGAGTACCTGGTGCATTCAGTAGTGCTATTGTGTGTGCTCTAGAAAGTAACATCTCTAAACCTGTGGCTAGTCGTAGTGGTCACAAGGTGCTGATTGCTTTGATATGTAAATCTCTCCTCAGGTACTATTGGGCAAATATTTCCATCTTCTGGTCACATGAATGGAATAGTAACTTTTATTAACAGGGTGTTAACAAAACACATTACAGCTGTTGGTGTAGCTCGGTGGCTAGTGCTTGCATTCAATGACATAAGTGTTTTTTTTTTTGTTAATTTTACTGAAATATTGTATTTCTTGTTACTCCTAACAGTATACTACATCTGAGCAAGAGCACACAGATGCTGAAGCAAGCGGGAACCAACAGCATAAGCGTGGCGCTCATTCTGGTAGGGACAAGCTGGTGGATAGGAAAAAACGCTCAGCAACTCATACGGATGCCTCGTCAGTTGAGGAAGGTTCGCAAGTCCAGGTACCAGCAGGCTGTCATGACAGTGTAAGTTTATTTTGTCTTGGGTGTGTTTCATATCTTGCGAAACTTCAGAATTCTTTGGCTAGCTAGCTCTGCTTAAACTGTTGTTAAGTACTTGTGATTGCAAGTTGCCTTTTTTTTTTTTTGCTGTAAACAGGCTTATTCTTTTTATACAGCGCACAGTGCCAGTCTGCCTCTTTCTATTTTAGTCTCGTCTATATCAGGGTTCAGAATCCTGAAGCTGCACATGCAGTGTGAGAAATGTCTTGGATTCTTTAATGTGCAGTGGCTTTGCTGAGCACACTGGCAATCTTGCATTTTGCCTCTGTTGAATTTGAATTTCGACCGCCGCTGCTGGAATTTGATCCTGCAACCTTGGGCTCACAAGCTGAATGCCATAGCTACAGAGCTACTGCAGCAGTTCAGTAATGAAACTGCTGACTTTGAATTTGTAATGTATCTTGACATGTTCACTGCCTTGTGAGAAAATCGTGGGCCAGGTTATGTGTGCCAGCTTTGCTGCTTTGGATACTGCAAACAGCTTTTTTCCACGAACCTGGATCAGCTACTGCAGTGGATTCACTAACTTGTAATCTCACTCAATCCCAATGGTTTTGGGATGTTGCTGGGGGTGCGAAGGTCCTGTACTCACTTGTTTGTGCGATTTGTGACGTCGCTATGTCTGGTTTTTCGGTGTGAGGAATTTGTCACCTTGTGTTTATGGTTTTAAAGGCAAAGAAGTATATGTTGTTAGGGCAAAGCACATGTTTACTTTTACACTTCATCTGACAGAGCCTCACACTACCTTTTTAATACACCTGTGATAACAGCTCAGTTTTAATGCCTTGTGAGTTCTTTATGGTATGAAGGCTAAAGTTTCACATTAGTGGCAGCCTTCATAGTCAGTGCTTTTCTTTAAAGTGGAAAAGAAGGAAAGGAAAGGAAAGTAAAGTAAAGTAACTTAGAGCATGCTGCATGAATACGCTGCTAGCAGTTGGTAATTATATTAGAGTGCAGCTCTTAAGGCCCATTCACACCTGCCAGTCGCAGAGGTTGTGCAACCGTTTTGGTCAAAAAGCAACAGTCACAAATGGTTGTAATGGCCAAAAACCAACTATCACAGGTGAATCATATGCTACTTGATTTTTCACCTTTGCGACTGCGAGTTTCAAACTCTAACCAATCAGTGGGGCCTCGAAAGTGAACGGAAGCTTGTTTTACACCCGGCTTCTCATTGCTGTTAACATTTAACTCTTTCGTTACCACGCCACTGTGCTTCGATCACCGGTGATCGAAAAATTCGAAGCGCTACGGCAGCGCGACCGCGGCCGCTACGGACTTGCTGAGTCATTCGGTTTGTTGCTCACACATTAAACTTCAACTTCCTGTTTAGTTTATATTTTTGCTAAAAAGCGGCAATTTTTGAGACGCGCTTGAAGTTGGGTGTGCGGCGTCGGGCGCTCCGAACAAGCCGTCATCATCGGAAATGGCGCTCGCTCGAAAAAACCCCGTTCCACTCAATTCCGCTGCGTTTGCACCACATATTTTTGATGTATCGATTAGCACGGACCCTGACGACGATGCTGTATCGTCAGGTATTGTTTCGAAGCCCAAACTGGGCAACGAGAGCCCAGAACGCTCGCCTGTGCGTTCAGATTCCTCGTTCCGGTCTGTTTGTGCGAACCGAAGCTCCTCATTGTAGCCGTTATGGTGATGTGGCGCCATCTAAGTTGTTCTCCAGAGACTACAGTTTCGGTTTCTGCGTAGAGAGCAATTTTCCCACGACGCGCGAATTTTTGAAATGCCCTTGAAGCGGAGGGTACGGCACGGACGCTCCGTGCATGGCGTCGGGCGCGCAGACGGCGCGCGCTCGGAAAAACCTTGCTGCGCGCAATTCTACTGGGTTGACTGCAATTATTATCTATGCTACGAGTAGTAGAATCTCTGGTGACGATGTTGCATTGTCGGATTTTGGTTCAGACGCTGTAACTGCGCAAACCGATCCCGGAACGTTGGCCTGATAGTTTCGCTTTCTTTTTCCTGTCCGCTTGTGCGGGCGCATCTGGTTTGTTGTTCAGACGGTTAGTTCCATTTTCGGCCTAGTTCGTAATTTCCCCGCCAGTCGTGCATTTTTGAAGTGCCCTTGGAGCATAGGCTTATTGCGACATAATACGCGGTGAGGATGGCGTCGCGTCGAGGTCGGGCGCTTCGCGCGCTCGGAAGAGTCCCGCTGCACATGATTCTCCAGCCTCTGCAGCTGATTTTCAAGATCCTCCGAGCAGCAGTGACTCGGAGGAAGATGTTGTAACGTCGGATTTCGATTCTGCAGCTACATCGCAGCTATACTTATCGCATACTATATATCGCAATATCACACCTATACTTGTTGTGTTTTATATTTTTTTTTGAATTTTTGACGTAAATTAAATAAGTTTTGATTTGTATTTTTAAACCACGCTTACCAAGCTTTCGTTTGGCGCATAACATTACACTTCCAATTTTTTTTTTGTTAGACTGTAAAAATCATATAAAGGGCACTCTCAAACGAGCCTTTTCAAGAGGCATGAAGAAAAAAAATTCTAGCTCGAAAACTATTCAAGTTATAATTTTCAAACTTTAATGCCATGTTTTAGAAAGAATTTGAATTGTTTTGTAGTTTCTAGAATTTTTTTAGTACAAGTGTTTGGAAAGTTATTGTCATATAAACACAAAACTTTTCTTCTTTTTTACTTTTTGTTGTGTTTACTTATTTTTTTTCACAGCATTTCAAGCAGAATATGTGTTCAAATAAATTTCATTATAAAGCGCATTCTATCTGAATTATTGTTATGCATTTTATATAATTTTAGCTATCACACCTTTTCTAAAAAAAAATTTTGTCTGAGACATGTGAAAAATGGTCGTTTTTCCCGTGGTAAGGAAAGAGTTAAGCTTTGACAAGTCTTGTTCTGAACAAGACCACTTTGGGAGAGCAACCCATGGTTTGCCCTTGCAAGTGTGAACAACGGTACATTCGAGCTGCTTCCTGCTCGTAAGTGACCGTCAGTTGCATGCTCTTCATGACTCTCAAGTGCAAATGGGCCTTTAAGCACCTGTTCCTGGGTTGAGCGTCAGCATAACGGAGAGGGCGAACGAAGAGGACAGTGGAGATGAAAGTAAGATGATAGCAAGGAGGAAAACAAACGAGGAGGGTACAGCAGGAGCATGAGGAAGAAAGTAGAGGCAGTGGGTACGGTGGGGTTTAGGCGAGATAGTGTCGCATTCTATCTGCAATGGCTGTTGCGAAAAGCACCACCCAAGCAGAGGCTCAGGGGTGACGGTGTCAGGTTGTAGATTTCCGTAGCTGTGGGCTTGGCTGAACGCTCATTCGACATTGCGTGTTCTGTCTCCAATTACGCTGCTGCGCTGAAATTTCGAATTACTGAGTACAGTGATTGTGCAGTGAATTTTTTGTGTGTGGAAGCTGTCGAACCTCCAATTATATTTGGGAGATGTCATGCAGGCATTCTTATATATTTATTTATTTACTTTCAGGTCGTCCTTTGGGTACTTGCCGTGGGGCGCTTCTGCTTAGAAAATATAGAAAAGTTTGTCCACAGCAGAGTGCCCACTCATGTGATCCGCAGCGTTGTTCAAGTACTAGGAGGGTGTTATGTGGAAAGACATCTTTCACGACCCCCGACTTTTAAGAAGAAACAGAAGACAGGTGTGATGACTTTGTTGTTTATTTTTTTTTTCTGAGTTCAAATATATGTTTTTAAAAAGTGCTATCATGCCTTCTTTGTATGCCTTCATTTAAGTAAGCTAGCTCTAATGTAAGATTAAATAACACGACAAAGTGTGCTATGATGGTTAGCAAGGCAGCAGATGAATGCTTTCATCGTCCCAGTCATTGCATGTAACATGTGAAATAATTTGTAGTCTAATTGTCACATCAGAGGGGCTCATATAAAGAAGAGTGTACTTCAGCAGTCTGCCACAAGCTGCCATTTGCCGCATGAGTTCCCTGGCTAAGTGCCCATGAACAGAGTGGGAGTGTACAAGCTTACATGTTTTTGGTGAAAAAGCTGCATTAATTAGTCTGTGCACAGCTGAGTTTAATTGTAAAGCCAGCAAGAGGCAGCGATCACTATGTTGCACTATGTTGTGATGATGCCTTGTGCTTGCATTGTGCATGGGTGTAGTGACCTGTGAACTTACGGTGCAGGTGGTACATGATCAGGAGTGCAAGCTAAGCTTTGGCTGTACCATGCTCGAAGGTGCTAGTTGTCTTACTCCTGCCATGCCCTGTGAAGTTTTTTCATGTCAGTTGGAACAATTTTACGCACAAATTTCTTGGAATTTGAACTTTCCTCTCTGTTTTTGCTGCTTACCATAGTGGTAGTGAATTATATTACTCATTAGTAAGTTTGCAAACATGTACAGTGTGGGTCTGCTCAGTGGCAGGCTTCACTGATTGATGCACATTTGTTGCTCTCCAGAGAATGCAGTATTTGTCTCTGTAATGCTTGGAGGTGACATTTCGGCGAATTCTTAAACCATGCGCACGTCAGGAGTTATTCGTGCTGACTGTTAACTTGTAAAAATGCACAAGGATGATGAAATTTCATTGTTGCATCAATGCTGTAGCACTGATACAATATGCTACGCCATAGCTTATGTTTTTTTTTGCCACAGAAGCTGAGAAAGAAGCACTTGAAGTTGTTGATGTCCCTGATGGGTTTGACGAACTCTTCAGAACTTATGTTAATACTATAAAAACCTTCGACTTGTTAGGTGAGTGCATTTTATATCTTCATAATGACTTCTGTTTTCTTCAATGCACCAGTTGCCTAAGAAGTTTTTTAGTTTCTACTTTGGCTTCAGATTAGATTTTCATAATATTTTACTGGTCCACAGCAGCTTAGTCTATAATGCGAAGGCACCACCATGATTCTTGCAATTGTTCAGTTGTATGACATTGTGTTTTAATTGAGCTGATCTTTCTCAGGAACTAATGCTCAAGCACTTGCATCATTAGATTGTTTTAGTATAGTGTACAAGCGCTTATATATACTTTATGCAAGCACTTTGCGGGATGTTACGCTGTGTGTCACACTGGCGCTTTTAATCTAATGAAAGCAAAGTCGAATGTAAACCACAGTAAAGACATCTGGTGTTGAAATAAAATATTTTCTGTTTTTTTTTTTCTACACGTAAGCCGGGGCCAGTGAAGTCGTATCGGGCTGGTAACCAAGTCAGCGTGGCTGAATCCAACCCAAGGCAATTCGCTTGAAAATTATGCAGCTTGTTAGGCTTAGGGACTCCGCAGCAGCCAAACAAAATGAAAAAGAGGGTAAATTCATCGCTAATTCTTTGTGCTGTAGGTGAGTTGAGGCAAAGCGAAAGCTTCATGCATCATTTGCAGTTGAGCCCACTTATAACGGCCGCAGATATAACAAACACTTGCTGTTAAAAATGAGTGTGGTGCTACCGTCAAAATGTGCATTAAGGCAATGGCGATTCGTCTTAGATACAACCAACAACTTTTTCCGCACCACTTGGTTGTAGCAAATGAGGAGGCGCTGTAAACTCTCCTCGGAGTTCAAGAGGTGCACTTCCAGCAAGCGCGTAGATCGAAGGCATCTCTTAGCCCTCATGACACCACCCCAGATAGAATATATGTTGGCCCAAAGATGCAATAAAAAGGCGGCATTGAAACAGTAAGGAACGACTGACCAAGCACACCTCGGTGGCCTACGAGGGCAGTCATTGCCTGCTTGTTTGCTGTCTGGGCTAATCACCCGAAATGGAAGAAGCGTGGTGGGGGAGAGGCAAAGGCATCGTCGAAAGTGAAGCTACTGCCCAAGGTCGTAGATGAAGTAACAGCAGCGATTTAAGAAGCTCGAATGTTTTGCCCGCCATGTTGGTCACGTGACATGCATTACCTGTCCAGTCAGATCCATGTTTTGCACTGCTACCACGTGCAGGCAGTGTCAGACAGCAGACAGTGCAGCTGGTACATTCTGTGCCATGAGCGCTGCGCTACTTCCGTTGCTTCATGGGCCTAGGAATGATAGATGAAGCTCTCAAAAACACGTTTTGTTAGATTTGTGGCAACGTGTCGTGGATGCATAGCTGGCCAGATGTTTCGTTGGATGTCTGCGTTCCAGCAGACCACACACAACGTAGCAGAGCCATGTGCTCTGACGAAGCCATTGAACACCAAGTACGAGCTCTCCTCTACCGCTAGGAATGTGATTAACGTTGCTGAATCCCCGCCAGGTGCCGTGGACGTTTCAACCACAATTTGTTGCATCTCGTCCCTAGAGTTCATTGTTGGCAGCAAGTGTTTCAATCGCAGAGGACATAACCACTATGAGAGCCTGAAAAGAGCTGCGATATGGTCTGCGTTGAACAAGTAGGCGCGCATAACTGAGTTTTTTTAAAGAAATAAACATCACTTTTGATGTACTTAATATTGTTGGCTGTTATACCGAGAGCCCACTTAACTATGAACATCGGATATAATGAATGGAATCTGTGTGACCTTCAGGTTCGTTATAAGTGGTCTCAACTGTATAGGTATGAGCATGCCAAAAAAGCAGAGTAATAACGACGGACGCACTCTGAAGCAGGTGACCTGGAAGTCACCATCTTGTCAACACTAATCACCTTGCATACATAAGGGCCAGGCATGCTTAACTCAAATTTTAGCGTATGCTAGCAGAACGTACACAAAAGCTCAGTCTCGGTTTGCGTCTGGCACATGCGCACTGTGCACCACGCTATTGTCGGCGTGCGCTATTCCTTTGTGTATATCTGTGTATGCTGCACTAAAACTGACTATGAAAAGAACAAAATTTGCTGCATTTGCTAAGGGCAGATCACTCAACTGCTTTTTGGATCTCATTTACTTGTTTGCATCTCTAGGTCCTGGATGAATGAACTCTAATTTTGGTGTTTTCTGCATGTAATTGCACTTATGTAATGCTAGCAAAAGGTCATGCTACTTAATATTCTCCACAGATATCATGAGCAACAGTGTAACGTCACTGCTTTTTCAAGCATTGATCATGGTATTGCAACTGAAAGACCCTAAAATGCTGTCAAGCTTTGTGAAGCATGTCGCTAAGGCTGTTTTCTCTCAGTCAAGTGATGAAAGGTATGTATTTCTTTATTGTTTGAGTACAATGAGAAATTGATTTACTTTACCTCATATCTCCTTCCAGTATTGCATTCAGTTAAGCAGTCTTGTTGGATTTGTGCATTGATAACCCATGGATTTTTTAGAATATGATATATTTTCTCAAAGTCTGTGCTTTGTGAGGCACGTGTGGGCACATGCTGCATCAAGCAAAACTTCCTCAACGGAAATGCATTCTAAGCTTTGCATGCAATGTGAAACTGCAGTAAAAGTAGCTGTAAGGTACTATCCTTTTGTGGCATGGCATCTACGGTTGGGCACATGGCTTTTCAATTTTTTTTTTTGAAGCATCTAGCACTGTTTTCATGAAGTCGGTGATGCCAGCTGCATTTTAAATTCTTGCTGGACAGACTGGCAGGGTCATTTCTTCCCTAAAAAAAAAATTACCTTTCAAGAACAAGAAATAGAAATGGATGACACAAAGTTCTGTGGTGCACCCAGGAAATGCAGTCTGATGCTGTCATTTCTTTGTTCTCTTACACTGCGGAATTTTTTTACTAAAGGACACTGGGCTGAGTTTTCATTGTGGAAGCAGCTTTGGATGATAACGGAAATCATTCTTTTTGCCTTAAATGTGTTAAATGTGTGGCATAAATGTGTTTGATAGCAGAAAAAGGCTGCGATTCCATGAGCGTGGAAGTGTGCAGCATGCGTGAATTCCTAAAGCTTTCAAGTAGCTCATGTCTTTGGGACATGGGGGTTCTAAATATTGTATATATCTTGCGTATGGGCCACCCCCGTTTAATGGTCACACCCCCAACTTGGCAGCCAGTAATTTGAAAAAAGAAAAAAAAAAGTCAGTTAAAAGAATTGCAAAAACGTTAGCTCTTGGGCCAGTTGGTGCATGTTGAACTTGTAAAAGAGGTTACCAGCGTCCGTCGATGTCTACCACCTTGGTCTTGTGTACATGTCGTTGTTTCCGCTGGCACCCCATTTTTCAAACCAGAATTGTCTCATGTGTGCATAATTTTGTCTGTGTGATGCATTCTGCTGGGAGCTAATACACGATAACTGCCTGCTACTCTCAGTATGGCCACGGACACTTTGTCCTGCACGCTAGACTCTGCCTGGAGGTGCGTGCACATGGTGCTTCAGCGCTGCCAACTCATCTTGTGCGCAAGGCATTCACACCAGAAAGGGCAAAACGTGACCCTATACAAAAGCCAGAATGGAGTGCGCTTACACTAGTGGCACGTTTCCTTTCGTAGCTGCACTGCTCGCCAGGCTCGGACACTGGTGGAATAGACACCACAGTAGCATGTCATTCATCTGCTGTCGCTAGGCCTGGCATGCTTCGCATTGAAGCCGCAGTGGAAGTGTTTGGAATCTATAGTTGGATACAAATTGAAGTCTGCAGTGAAGCTTCACCCATATTCAGGAGTGCCGTGCAGGATTCGTCCATGTCAAAAAAGTAATGTTTTTAAAACTTTTCTTGTTACCTAAACAAGTAGCTAATCACAAGGGGAAAAAATTATGAGCTCGAATTTTCACACCTGGTTTCTTTAGTTGGAGGAGGATGTCTTGCGTTGATAGATGAGCCCAAGAACCAAACGTGGTGTGCGGTAGGAGCCTGTTCATCTTCTAGATAATTTTATAGGCGGTTGTGAATCACCTTTTCCATGAGTTTTCCTACACATAATGTAAATGATATTGGGCACAGGTTGACTATGTTGACCTCTTTGCCTGGTATAGGAATGAAATTCACATTGGCTGTCTTGCAGGCTTGTGGAATGTTGCCTATACGCTAACATTTATTGTAGTAGTCCTTGAGTTGTAGTAATGTTGGATCCAAGTTGTAAGGAGTCCCACCATCACCTTGTTTAAGCCAGGAGCTGATCCTCGGCGCAGTTCTATGAGTGCTGCCTGTACTTCCTCTAACTTGAACTCTGCATTGAGCTCCGAGTTACTTTGACCCCTGTATTCTGTGTTGGAGAGTGGGTCCTGTTAGTCACAGATATATATGTATCATTTTGCGATCTCTGACATGAGTTCTTGGTCCATGCCTTGAAATTCGTGTAATGCTCACCGTAGGTTTTGGCTTTGTTCCCCCCCTTGGCTTTGGGGGTTTTAGGGGGGGTTAGGAGTGGTCAGGAGTGGTTAGGGGGTGAGGGAGTGCTTTAGGGGAAGATGGTTCTACTTGGTTTTAGCGTCTAGCTTGTCCTTGAGGGAGTTGCACTTGGTGAGCCAGTTATTACGAGCAAGCTCCCATGCATAATTGTCAGTTTTTTTTGGTGAGGGCTGCTATTCTAAGTTTTGATCTGTGGTTGTGCTTCTGGGTTTTCCACTTCCTGGTTAGGCTTCTTTGTGCCTCCAAAAGGTGGAGGAGATGGTTGTCGATAGCTGGGTGTTCTTTGAAAGTCTTCAGGGTTTTGGTTAGTTGGTCCTTGCGTAGAAGTAGAAAGGAGTGCTGCTTGTCATTCATAGTTGGTGTTGAGGGTTGGGAGTGCCTTTACACTATTTTTTCAGAATCTCTCCCAATCTGTTTTTTTAGCTTGGCCTCAGGGTGTACATGGCTTGTTGCATTCAAGGGTTATGTTGGTCATATGTTTAGCGGAATCCGCCAAGGTGGAATAGGATTCCAGGCTTATCTGAAGAATGTAATGGTCACTTCCAAGACTTCTTCCGGTATTGCACCACTTATAGTTTCTGGCTTTTCTTATTAGGGTGAGTTTTTGGCATGTCTGTAGTAACACAATTAGCCATTCGAGTCTGGTACTGCGGGTCTGTCAGAATTGTAAAAGCCACGTCTGTGATGGCTGTGGCTAGTTTCCTGCCTTTCCTGTCTTCCGTGGGATATCCCCACAGTTGGCTACTGCCATTGAAGTCTCCTGCCATGAGGAGTGGTGCCTTTTGGGCAGTTTGGCGAGCCTGTGATGTTCGTTTGCCAAGGGCGACTGTAAAGGTTTAGGACGTATGTACCTTTACTACCGCGGGAGTGTGGTAATAGCTTGATGAACATGTATTCGAGTGGTCTGTCTGTTTCCAAGTCTACTGTTGTTGCCTTGAATTGCTTATTGACTAGGATGCATGTCGACGTGCATTGTTGATGTACCCATTGGTGTACCCCATATGCTTAGCTTCCATGTTTACTTCTTGGAGGGCTATGTGGCAGAAAGGCGAGAACAGACGGCGGGAAATGAAGAGTGTAACGCTTTATTGTGACTGACAGAAACTGAACACAAACTTTGGCGCAACTTTGTGCAAATAATGTTTTCCATGCCCAATATTGGTGAAGTAGACAAGAAAGCATCTTTAAACTAGCCATGTAACCACCCCCCTCTTCCGTCTTGCAATTTAATTGTGATCTCCACAGCAGAGTGCTTGTTCCTTTGGTGGGCGTGAGGTGCCGTTACCGGTACCATCTCCATGAACATTTTTTTGTTTTGGTTTGTTCGCCGCCATTGCAGACAGTGCCGATTTTTTTATTAATTCTGACGGAATCAGGAAAGTAACCCTCCCAAACTTCACATAGAACAAAAATTGGCTTCAACTTTCCGCAAAATTTGAGCACAAACAGGCCAGTGGTAAAGATTAGAGAATTTTTCTTCTGTTTTTTTTATAGATGTAACAGTCTGTACACTTAAACAGTAGCACAGGCTTCATGAAACTGCGTCATCTATCATACCTTCAGCAGCATTCGCAGTGTGCCAGGCACTCTATAGGGGGGCCTGCTAGTGTCAGTGCCAAGAATATCTGTGCTTGGCCTCAAGTTTACAGTAAAAAAAAAAAGCATGCTCAGAGTTTCACTGTAATGCCTTGGCAAAAATGGAGACGTCATAATGTGTGATTCAAGGTAAGGCCAGTGACATATTGAAGCATTCTGTATGGCAAAGAGGCTAAGCAATTTTTGTTTGATTTGTAGAGGACTTCCACCTGCCTTTTTGGACCCAAGTGCATCATTCACAGTGGAAGAAATGCTGAAGCGGTGCTCTCCCAAGTCCTTTACGAAACTGTGGGATGACCACCTTTCCGGCATTCTGCTGAAAATGTCACTGCATCCTGTGTCTACATTTTGTGCTCAGCGTGTCATTGAACATGCTACATCTTCTGAACAGGTTTGGCTAAAATACATGCAAAACTATATTAGTGCTTAAAGTAGGAATATAGACAAAATTTAACCACTGCGGTTGTTGAGTGGTTGTTGTGTTCTGCTTCGAGCACCAGGTCGTGGGCATGATCCTAGCTTCAATGGCTGGATTTTGATGGAAGTAATATGCAAAAATGCTCGTATACTGCGATATCACTGCACTTTAAAGAACTTCATGTTATTTGAATAATTACACAGCCCTCCATTGTTGGATCGCTGCTAGCTCATTGGTAGGTATAGCACACAAAAATATTAATTTTTATTTACAGTGATACATCAAGGTCACCTTGCTGCTATGTGAGCTTCTCTTCCACCCTTAGCAGACACATAAACCATGATTAGTAATGCAACTCTACCTCCTCCTTGTAGGAAACAGTAACAAGAAAATACCGTATTTACTCGCATAATAGGCGCACTTTTTTTCCAGAAAATCCGGCTCAAAGTTCGGGGTGCGCCTATTACGCGGGGTAAAATTTCCGGAAATTTTTCGACTCGCAAAATTGAACACACCGCGTAAACGCACTCGTGTACGGGCCGCTCCCCGTTTTCGCGAAGAAAATGTAAAAAAAAAAAAGGTCCGTGTATCGGCCGCACCGAAACTTTCGGAATGCACGCGCCGAGGCCTCCGCGATCGGCTCCAGCTGCGCGCAACGGGCGCTTGATCGCGGAGGCCACACACGCGCACAGGAGCTTCCAGACGCCGCCCACGGAGGGCGCCCAAGGCCAAGCTCATCATCATCATCATCGTTTTCCTCCGCCGCGAGCTTTCGCTATCTATATCGCCATCAGCATCTCCAGCTCGTTTTTTTTGTTGTTGTTGTTGCTGTCAAGTGCCGGGATTTGCGGTAGCGCGATAGTTATCGTGGTTTATGTCTTTGCCGCGGAGCTTTGATGTTTTAGCTCGACGGGCAAGCACCTTAACAGCTACACGGCTGGGAGTTTGCTCTCGAACACGGCAAGCGTGCGGCAGGTCGGAAAATACGACGTGGCCGAGAAGTGCGGCAGTTGCGACTGCGGCGTCCCTAAATTTTCGTACACGACTCCAAGCGCCGAGGTTTTCGCGGGCCTAAGTCGGGAATGTTTCCGGCTGGAGATGAAGCTTTCCAAACAGACGTTTAAAGTGAGCATCCCTGAAAACTGTGTGCGGCTGTTCTACGCGATGTCGTTGTACGTGCTGTGGGTCCGCAGCAGCTGCTGCTAAATAAAGATTGGGAAGCAGGGGGTGGTGAGGCGTTGGCTTGCAATCGTGTAAATACAGTATTGATCACAGTGCCAAGTTCGGGGTGCGCCTATTATGCGCGGAAATAAAAAAATCTGATTTTTCGCGCCCTAACTAGGGGTGCGCCTATTATGCGATTGCGCCTATTACGCGAGTAAATACGGTAATACTATTGTTAACAGTACACAAGTTGTGGCTGAATACAAAACAGGCTTGTGAGGCAGGTGGTTGCTGTCTGAGTTCAGGTGCACATAGAGCACTGAGCACTCTCTTCTGGTAATATTTATTTTCTCCACTGCCTGAGGAAGTGCAGTTATTTACCAGACTTGAATGCTTGGCATAGCTTGACGTACTGCATTTAATTTATTTTAACGGGCACCCTTTTTTATGTAACAAGGCAACGAAACAATGACACGCGCGTTAGAGTCTAGAAACTAAGCCAGCAACACCTTATTGTCATCGGCATCACAAAAATGGCGACTTGTACTGCAGCTTGAAAAACGGCATCAGCAATAGGAAACCATATGCAGTGCAATCCACTTATAATGATATTGAGAGAACTGGAAAATTCAATCGTTATAACCAATTATCGTTATACAGGACTGGCATAAAAAAGCAGAGAGAACACACTGACATGGCCATGTATTCCACTGGTGCTCCTGTCAAGGCTGCACAGCGTCTTGGCACTCTGCTAAGTTCGCCCAGCGAACCACCACATCTTGGTGCGCTGCGTAGTTCGCCTAGCACACCATCACCGCTGGAGCTCCCGTCAAGCGATAAACACCTGATGTTATCAGAGCGCAGCATCTTGGCACTCTGCGAAGGTCCGCACGCCGACGAGGGCATGAAGGAACGAACTAAGAAAAGCTGATGCTTTAAAATAAGGTGGTCTTGTGTATGGAGGCAAGTGGCAATCGGGCGGCCTCATGTGCATAATTTTTTATCAAAGCATGATGACCTGGTGCGTGTTACAATCAAGGGCACAGTGGAATCAAGTAAATATGGTATTTCTTTGTGGATACAGGAGATGCCATAGCATGCACATCAAGCGGGTGAACATAAAAAAGAGTGATTCTGCTCCGAAAAGGCTACTCTACAAATACCCAATTGGTTCTAACAGTGCATGACTTTGCTAAAGCAATTAACAATGGGAAACAAATAGACGCTGTTTTTATGGATTTTTCAAAGGCTTTCGACAAGGTGTCTCATAAAAAGTTACTTCACAAATTAGGCGCAATACTGAAAAATTCTCAACTAATTAACTGGCTTGCGGCTTATCTTGAGAACAGAGAACAATTTGTTGTTTTTAATGACCACCATTCAGAACGACTTTCAGTTGGCTCTGGCGTCCCGCAGGGCTCGGTGCTTGGGCCTCTTTTGTTTCTTTTGTTTATTAATGATGTACTGCATGGTATTCCCGTTAAGGTTAAACTTTATGCTGACGACTGTGTATTGTACTCGGAAATAGAGAACGCCGCTGACCAGGAACTGCTGAACAATGCCTTAGGACAAGTTGTTGCCTGGTGCAAAGCTTGGCAAATGTCAATTAATTTTCAAAAAACTGTTTTTATGACCATTACACGCAAGAAGCACAAGCTTAAATATCCATATGCTACTAACGACATATTTCTCTCCGAAGTAACACACTACAAGTATCTAGGACTCTGGATCACTAATGATCTCACTTGGACTAAGCACCTTGAATATGTAGTAGCTAATGCTAACCGCAAATTATTCTTCTTGAGGAGGGCTTTGAGACTTTCCACCCCTTCTGTCCGTCTGCTCGCATACAAAAGTGTAATTCTGCCGATACTAGACTGTAATTTGGGACCCTTTCACCAAGACTAACATCACCAAGATGGAAATGGTGCAAAGAAAAGCAGTTCACTTCATATATAATAGCTTTGGACGTACATCAGTAACCGAACTACTAATGAAAGCAAACCTGCCACCATTAACGCAAAGAAACCGTGTATCACGACTAAAATTCCTCTTTCAACTTATTAACGGTCATTATAAAACCGACCTCACGGGAATAATTAGTTTTTCATCTGGGTATTCTACAAGGCAGAGACACAGTCGCACAATAACCGCCTTTAGCACCCATAATAACTGTTTTAAGTATTCTTTCTTTCCCTGAACAGTAACTGAATGGAATCTACTAACCAATGATCAAATTTCAAAATCATCACTGTCGGCATTTGTTTTAGGTATTGTTTAGAAACGTGTTGTCTTTAACTGTTTATACGCTCCATGGATCTAATTTGTATTATATGCTTTGTCTGTGTTATTGTTTTAATTATGTATTTATTGTATCCCACCCTGCTAAAATCCCCAGAGGGGATTGCAGTATTGATAAATAAATAAATAAAATAATAAATAGGTCATGCTCAGGTTTCTTGTACTTTTACGTTGAACCAATTAATTTCAACTCGTATGGAGAGTTCCAAAATTTGTACCATTTAAATCTAACTTGTACTATCAATTTGGCTAAAGTAGTCTTATTTAGTTGTGCACTGTAGCGCTATATTACCATCACAAGATGAGCATAATGGACTTCTGTTCCCTGCATCAGTTGCAGCTTGTGTCTGACAGCACTTGTTGAGGACTGGAAGATATGCTAGCACAACAATGAGTGATATTGCGTAGTGATTTTTCTTATCTTTTTACGAAGCATCACTTTTTACATATGGTCCTCTGACAAATGCGGCTCTACTTAATTGCTGCCAGTGATAGCCGCAGAAAAAGAAAAACGTTGCGTTCGGGGTTGTAGCTGATATAAAAACAAACAAAAAGCGGTCACTCATCCCTCTGATGCAAGTTGTACTCACTGGTGTTGATGGGCATGATGGTGCAACGTCTTACTGCATGACATTTTGTTGCAGTTTCAAGAAATGTATGACGAATTGGAGCCAGGATTTAATGAGCTCTTAGACCATGGACAGGTGTCGATGCTAGTTTGCATAGCTGCTGCCTGCAAAACTCACTCTGTGAACCAGGCAAGGTTTGTTACGGTAAGCATACAATTGAGTTCCCCATCCCCCTTCTTTTTTTTTTTTTCTAGAGGCAAGAATATCGTAGTTTGTAAATTCTCCTGTGCACGCCTATCTAGTATATTGCACTAGTCGAGCTAGGAACGTGAAATCTGGCCAGAGCTGCTGGATTTCAGAAGCCATGCTTGTTTGCAAGCCACACAGATGTAAGCATCATCCTCATCATCGGCTTTACTACGCCCACTGCTGGCCAAAGGCCTCTCCTATACCTCTCCAGCTTACCTGGTCCAGTGCCAGCTGAGGCCACCTTGTCCCAAGTGGCATAAGCATGTTACCTTAAAGGGGCTGTGTAACATCTTCTGAGGCGAGTACAAGAACTTGCTCAATCACCGCATTGTGTTGTCATGAACACCTCATCCAAATAATACACTTCTACTCGCAGCAGAGAACCCACAATCACACGCAAAAGTTGAAGAGCCCTTTCTGGTGGCTTTTTCATGCTCTCACCCTCCTCCGTAGCACCGCTCCTGCGTATACCAGTTCAGAGATGGCTATTGGTTGGATTCTTTCAGACGTCAGGCAGCTACCGTGGCCAATAAGTGGCCTAGCTCCGGTGGGTCGGGAAGCTCCGCCCCCGCAGTGAAGGCGGAGGAACGCCAACCATTCAGCTTGCAAAAAGTGATGAGATGAGGGGGAAAGGCGCGAAGATGCTGAAATTCAAATTTTTTCTACAGATAACTCGGCTTCTACGAAGCACATCAAAAGAATTTCTTGCTGGAGGATATTCGTGAAGTGGTTTCCCTTAACATCACAGGCATAAAGCAGCTTTATTAGAGTGCCTTTTATACCCCCTTTAAACCCAGTAGTTGCTGCTGGATATCTTAATCTTTTCTCTACAGTGCACAGCTCATGCAGTGTGGACAATTGTGATAGAAGCTGTACATTTAGGCTTGAGGGTCATATGAAGTAAGGCATCTTTATCCTGAGCAGTCTAAAATAAGGGTACTGCCATCATGTTACCATCATTTATTTACTGCCCTTATTTGATTAAAGCTAGATTTAATGGGAGAGCCTTTAGATTGCATTTTTATAAGAAATATATAACATCCTGCAGTGTGTTAGAAGCCTTGTAACACAGGTGGTTAGCACATAGAAGCTGCTAGTATTAGGAGGTGTTAACGTTTGTGTGGAGATTAGATTTTATGTTGTACGAGCGGCAGTGTTTAGCTGATGCGCTCAGTTGTACAAATGCGACTTCTGAAATTTTAGATCACCTTGCTCGGAAAAGTTTTTTAGTAGTTGCACCAAATTTGGCCATGGATTGGCTGTATTATGGTTAGAGGCTTGTTATGGCCCCTTTGTGTTAAGCTTAGATTAGTGTGACTCATTGGCCATATACTGTTGACTTCTATTTATCTGATGCCTCTTAATTCATTCTTCCCTTCAATTTAGTCATTTTCAGTTTTTTTGATGAAAACACATGCTTTGTGGTGTTGGCTAGTGTTATTCACGAGTGCTGGAGGTTGTGTGAAAGTTGCTAATGAAGACACTGAATTTTATATTTACATTATGGAGCGTGCATTAACTGAAAAGTTTGTTTAAATTGGGCATGGTGCAAATATGCTGCCATTGACACCACAGGCAACCTCAAAGAGCAGCAGTCATGGAGTGCAGTAAAACTTGGGATAACTGAAAGGGCTGATTGGTGACTAGGAAAAATGCCCATAAACCTTGTGGTATCTCACGAAAACTGTTGCGTTGTGAAAGTTGCACCTAAGGTCAGCTGTTAGCATCGAATTCACCTAATGTCTGTTTGCCGTATTGACTTTTTTTGTGGCGATATCTTAGTAAACTGTCACAGATAGCCTTCATGTGGGCATGGGTCTTACCTGACAGAATACAGTTGTTTATAGTAGTAACTGGGATTTGCTGCACAGCAACGCGTGTCAGTGAGCCAATTTCAGCAGCCAAATGAAAATGTTTCAGTGCGCTAGCACTAAGGCTTCCACTCAGCCAAGGCTTGTGGGGTCACCAGTCTTCTGTCAGGGTGCCCATCTTCCATGTACACGTGCGTGCACGCACGCGCACACGCACACGTGGCAGGTAGAAGTGAAAACCAAAGTGCTAGTGCACCTAATTCGCATTTGGCCTAGCATGGAAATCAGTCATCAATTTTTTACTTTTACTTAATTTTTCATCCATCTCTTGTTTATGACTGGCCTATGATTGGCTGGTGTACTGCTGGCAGTGGCAGTCAGCTAATTCACTGTATCCTGACTAATCATGCATCTTTCTTACATGAGAACAGTTTTGTGGCTTGGCTTCCGATTTGCTAGTACAGTCTCAAACTTCTGCAGCACTGTTTGGTTTTATTGTGGCAGAAGTAGCAGTGGTGGTACACACAAATAGTGACCGACTTTAGCAAGTGGATTCTGCTGTTCAGTTTTCAAAATGGCTCTTTTTGCCAGGAGACTGTGCTGACCAAATTTCAGCAGTGTGTGGCAGTGTTGCTAGGTAGCCCATTCAGTGCCTGCTTGCTTGCCAATGCAAGCTCAGATTGCTGCTAGACTGTATTGTAGGATGATAGCTGTGTGAACGAGTTGCAGGGGTATTATGTCGAAATTAAAAAAAAAAAATTGGCAGTGGCTTAGCTCAGCTAGGCCAGAATAAACGTAGTGAGAGCAGTTTTGGCTACTGACATTTCGGTAGCGACAAGCTGTCGTTGTCATTCAGCAGCTTGGCTGCGTCTCTTCGTGAGACGTTCCTGTCATTCTTCGGGCGTCTCGGCTGCCCGGTTAGCCTTTCTCGCCTCGTTTTCACACTGTCAGCCAGCCTTGTACCATGCGCCAACTTCTGGATCGAAAGACTCAATTCACACAGCCTGTACTGCTGCCGTGACGAGCAGGGCCATTCTCCTTCTTCCATGGTGTGGCTTCCGGCTTATATCCCAGCTGCGCGGCGCAGCAGCTGCGGCACCATGGTTGCCATGGTACTGGCTGCCTTGGTAACGGCGCATGCGCAGTAGTGGCCTTTGGCAGGCACCGTGAAATGTGCTTTTGCTAGCCTAGTGTAGCCTTCGCTACAAAGCTCCCACGTTCAACTGCTGGTCATAGAGAATGTGATCCAGATGGGCCTTTACCTTGTGGGCGAATGTGTCATCGTGGGTTGCACAGTCCATGTAGACCAGACCCATTTTAGTCTAGGGGTGGGTGCTCTTGTCTCAGTGGGGATGGGGAAGGGGCATGGCATTCGTATTACTGTCTCTTCTTTTGGAGGAGGGTGATAGTTGTGGGAGTTTGAACTTTGTAGAAATATGTTGCTTTAAATAGTTATGTAGTTTAGAACTTTAGATAGCTAGAACTGATTTGGCTTTCTCAGCTGTTAAATTAACGCATTAACGGAGCATACTTACTGTCATTTGCACTGCAAGTTGCTAAAGTCATGCATGCATGACCTGGAATTTGGGGACACTTGATATCTTGGCGCATTGAAAAACACATCACTGTCACATTATGTGATTGGATCCCTTTGCCCCATGCTTGCAATATGTACTTATCTTTGGTTTTTGCTTACCTCAGGAATGCATAGGCGCAAATGCTATTAGTACTCTGTGTCCATTGTTATGCCTGATGAAGTGTACCAGCCCATGCTCTTTTATACCTGTTTTGTCTTTTCTGCTACCTCAAGGCTTTAATGAAAACTCTTCACTGCGCTGAACCTGAAGATCGGCATGTCTTCTTGACACCGCTCATTCTTTATATGAAGCGATATGAAGATTATGACCAGGCACATCAAGGAGCAGCAGTTGTCTACCAAGGGAGCATGTTGTTACAACATTTATTTACTTTTGGAAAGACACAAAAGGTATTTTTTGCATGTAAATTCATGTTTCACATTTTCCTGTTATGTGCAGTAACCTGCATACAATTATTTTGGCAACTTTTTAAAGTTTTTTCTCTTTTACTGCTGGTTTGTTTTTGACATTTGCTTTGTATATAGAAGTGCAGTTGACTATGGCACTTGACTTTTTTGTGGGGTAAAATTGGAAAGCTGTCATTGCCTGCAGCACCAGCACTTGCAAGAGAGTTCAGCTAGCCATTTGGGCTGGTATCATTGTCTCCTGGGAAAGCACAACCCTAAAGGACCAATATGGCTGGTTCACTTGTTTTATTTTTTGGCAGGCAGTGACACTAGTCCACTCGGGTGGCTAGACTTGCTCTTACAAAGGTTGGTCTTGCAGGTAATGCCAGATTTCAACTTCTGCCTCAGAAACGGGGGTTGTAATGATGCTGAATGCAATAATGTATGGGGAAGACCTCGGAGTGGAATTGCTGTGTGAATTTTAAGTGTAAACAGGAGAACAAATTCTTGCATGGTCTGAAATTGAATATGCAGGATATTACACAAGGCTCGTGAATAGGTTGGAAAGCCAGGTTGAAATGTCTGATTTGTTGGTAGTTGGCACCATTGTGAAGATTAGAGTTGACATTAACTGAAATAATGCTGATGTCAGAAGGCAAAATTTGTCACTTTCAGCAAGTGCTCTTCGCTTCGTAGTGTCATCTTGGCAGCACAGTGCTACACGGGGAAGGGAAATGTTACTCGGAATTGATGTTGATGACAGTCGGCAAACTTTATACACACACTCCAAATTTTCAGCAGCGCAAACTTCCAACCAAGATTATTTTTTCTTCACTAAAAGGCTCTGAATGTTTACTTTGACAAATAAAAACATTTTCCCCAAGTTTATCGACATAATAAAAGCTTACAAGTTGAGACAAGCATGAAACACACCCAGCAAAATAGCAGGATATGTTGTGCTCGCTTAACATGCCTATTCTGACCTTAGGTGCCTATTTTAGCAGCATAATTGGGTAGTGTGTTATGTAATACACAGGATCCTCATTTTTAGGCACATTTATTTTAATTGCTGGAGCACTGGTATTGAGGGCCGCATTTAGAGCTTGTTGGGGCCAGTTGAAATGATAATCATGCTCATAATAAAGTAAGACGAACAAGCAGATAGGCAATGGACGGTACGAGCAGTTGCGAATGATTCAACTAGCCCGGCAACTGGTTTTATTGGCACAGTCACTACAAGGCAAGTGCATTTCACAGTGAGTATCACTAAAGTAAAATTTGTTGTGTGGTGCTGCACAAATGACATTAAAACTGTGTCTCGCTCTTTAAAAATGGCTAAACTTGTCCATGTGAAAAGGGTACACGTCAGCCCTAGAAAAAGCAGTAAGCACAGCAAATGCTTCAAGAATGAAAATTCAGTAGGAAAAGCAGAAAAGCAACTGTGAATTATAAATGTTAAGAAGGGATGGTGAAAACAAAGCCATATTTATTGAAAATTTCAATTTGTGTGTTAGTAGTTTTTTTTCATCTCTGGCAGTTAAATCTGGCAGTTGTGAGATGTTGCACTAAGCAGCTCACTGTGTACACAATGCAACATTTCACTGATACAAAAAGCTTAATAATAAAACTGGCATTCTTTCTTTCTTTTTTATTTAATTCTCTTTTTTTTTTAGGCTTCATGTTTTGAGCAGTTGGTGTAATTCAATCTGCTAATATAAAAGTATATCCCGCACAGCAATGGAGCAACTGAGGAACCTGTGCATATTCCAGACTTCTGTGCGTAAAACTGATCACCGAAGCCGATCGCTGTGGATTGTAGATAGATTTAAAGTATACACATAAACTGACCGTAACGAAGCGCGGCACTTCATAGAGGACGTACAAAGGCATTGCACAACTACGAGCTGCTGCGCAAGGTGTTTTTACGGTATAGCCCTGCCTTACCCTCCAGCGCTTGCATCAAAAGTGTTCAGTGTAGTGGCTGATGTCTTCGCGAGGAAACGTTTCAGAATCAGTGACGACAATTTTGGAAACAACTCCTGTTGAAATTTAACTGCGGGTAAAAAAATGTCAAGCAAGCCGCACTAGTTTATTGTAGTTTGCGTGAGTTTGCATTATGGCAATAAAGTTCAAGGAAAAGTAACGCATTAGTAATCGATTACTGTTCTGTATTTATTCAGTTACCTTTCTGGGGTGGTAATTGACCATTGCAATAAGCTACATTTCAGTATGTGTATTGTAATTGTAATCAGTTACTTATTTTCTGTAACGTGTACAAGACTGGCCACCGATAGGCTTTAGTTAGGTTGCCTTCACCGCACGACAACGATGTGATGTGGAAAATGACTACTAGAGACCAAAGGTGACCCTCTAGCACACCCCACATTCACCTCTTCACGCAGTTTCACAGCGCTAGCGCTGCCAGCAGATGCCTAAGGCCGTGCAGCCGATTTGTCTCCTTGCACAAAAAGTGATTAAAGAGCGCCTTTAGAAGAAATGCCACTTGCAGGGACACAGCGCGTCGTTAAATGTATCGAATGACCGGCAGAATCGGAGTTCGATATTCAAGGCCACTTTTCTATACTTTTACACTGGGTTTTCAAGGGGATAATCAATGTGTTCAATATAGCCAATAATTTGAAATATCCGAGTTTGATGTATATCCGGGCTCGATTGTATGTATATGGAGTAGGTGTCACATTTCAGGGCACATTTATATTTTTCATTATTCAAATGGATAATCATTTTTGGTGGAAAGAGTATGTATTATGTTATGGACTCTAATCTTTCAGCATCTGTGTCTTTTTTTCCCAGGTTGCACAAAGCCTGTTGAGTATGAGCACTGAAGCACTAAAAGCAATTGCCTGTTGTCCCTGCGGTTCCCACGTTTTAGATGCGTTTGTGCAAAGTGACCAAGTGAAGAAAGCAAGTAAGGAAGAACTTATCAGGATGCTTAAGGTGGGTATGGTGGGCCAACAAAAAAAAAATTATGTGGTTACAGAGGAAAATTGAGCGCAGCTTTTTCAAAAGGGAAATTTTTCATGGTCTGTGGCTCAAACCTGGCACCATTGCACAGCTAAAGCAGTTGCTCTGCCAACAGAGCTAGCAAAGAAAAGGGGTTCTAGATGGCTGGGTAAGTTACCAGTAACTTGAAGCAAGAGTGATGTTATTGCCTAATATGTTCAGGAGAATTCTGCCAGGTGTAGAAGACTTCAGACAAGGCAAATAGTTCCAGAGGAGCTTTGGACTCTCTTTCTGAGCTTATCTGTTTAGTGCAGTCACATAGTTTCATCCCTCATAATTATTGTCGCACGTGATTTGTTAAAACGGGGAAAGCTATTGACAAATTTGCATTTGAATCAATGAATTCATATTTCACACCACAGTGGTGGAATTCTTGGGTGTCAAGTATGATATCATGAATTTATGTGCAAGGATTGGGCTGGGTATGTGTGGCAACACCATTTTGGCTTTTTTTTTTGTAGTTTTATGGCTTCTGTGCTTTGCATTCTGTTGTTCATACACCAGTCTAAAGTCTGCTCTAACAGCCACAAAGTGCCGTGTAGTATCAACCTCAGAGCACAACTTAATATGTTGTGCAGGAAGTCAACTTGCTAAATTCTGAACTGCTATAGTTCGTTGAGAGAATCCAAGGAAAGCATAGGGAAATGTCTTTTTTTTATTATTATTATTATTAGTTTGTGGTATTGGTCAGTGGGAATTGATTAATGCCAAAATTTAAAAAAAAAGGATACATTCCCTATGCTTTCCTTGGTTTCAATGACTGTTCATAACCTTAATATGTATGTCACAATGAGCTCTTCATTTCCCGACCCTTGTAAGTTTGTGATGCCTTAAAAATTCGCATGAGTGCAGTCGTACAGCTATAAAAGAAAGCTGCACAACTTTATCTGAGTAAAGTCAAATAATATTTGATCGGCTGTTGACCAGAAAGACGCGGGTTCGATCCTGGCTGCGGTGATCACATTTCGATGGAGGCGAAATGCTTGAGGCCCATGTACTGTGCGATGTCAGTGCACGTTAAAGAACCCCAAGTGGTCGAAATTTCCAGAGCCCTTCACTACGGCATCCCTCATAGCCTGAGTTGCTTTGGGCCGTTAAACCCCAATAGACCTTATCATTAAAGAGCACACCATTAATTTGTCAGTGCACCCACTTGCCAGTTGTACGCAGTAAGCACCAGCAAGGCTCACAGTACACTTGTGACCGCCTCACCTCATTGTCTATACTTTGTCTCCCAATTTGCTTGGGGTAGCAAATCAAGGGTTTAACTAGCAAAGCACTATGCATGCTAGAACAATTTGTGACTGCCTTGTACCCAGCACTTCACCAGTAGTAATAGCATGACGTACGGCTGCAAAAGTGTCAGCCGAGCAAACGCCATTCTAACACGCAAACAGTGTTAAGAATGTGGCCCCTAATTTGCTGGTCCCAGCTGAACTTCCATTTCAGTGCCAGCCAGTTGTGTCGTGTGCCACATGTGCTATGGGCTAAAACTTTTGACAAATGGCTGTGCATAAGCTGTGGAGCCAAACTGTGCTTAACATTCAGTTGTGTTATTTCAGGGACTATATGAAAGCCTTGCAGTGGACAAATATGGCAGTTGTTTTGTCATGAACTTGTGGGATGTTGCAAACATGGCACAGAAAGTGGACATTGCAGAAGAGCTTTCAAATAAGGAAAGTGCCCTGGCGACATCTGTACATGGCAGATTAGTTTCTAAGAAGCTTTCCCTTTATCACTTCATTCATCGCCGTAATGACTGGGCTGAACTCCAGAAGACCAAGAAAAAGACGTCACGTCTTTTCCAAGACATCATCAAGGAAAAATAAAGAATTGATCATTCCGTTTTTGTATAATCTATTTGAAAGAATGAGCTACAGTGGAATGAATTAGAATGTCCTTAAATGTGCACTGCAGCACCTTTTGAGCTCATACCTGAAGTAAAAAAAAAAAAAAAAATATATATATATTTTGTGCTCTCTGCTGCGCCAGACCACCAGCATGCGTTTTATCACACCTGTTATCTCCCTTGCCTCCCACTGCTGGCTTCACGATTGTATCCTCACGAGTTTATTGCTTTGAGCTGTGCATGCGCCGTCATGCCATCCCGTGGGGAACTACAAACGTGGGGCGGGGCGGAAGGGGGTATGTGTCGTACATTTGGAGTCAACTTTTTTCTGGTCAGCGAGCAGTGCGAGATGGCAATGCGCATTATAACCTTTGTAGCATTTTTTAGGATGTGTTCAGAAAATTTCTGCGTAGTTTGCACATCCTCTTAGGGAAGCGTTAATTTAAAGGAAAATACACAAATTACGGAAGTAAATGCGGCATATAAACCGCAATTTTGGAGCTGAAGCTCAGGGCCAGGGTTGCTGTTGGTGGCTGCTTTGCACCAAATTGGCCACTTTTGAAACCTGTCTGGCAATGAAAATTTCAGGTTGGCTCCCTGGCTACTTCCTGGCAACTTTGAACTTTATTAGCAATTTTTTTAACTCGCGGCATCCTCACCGGCAGGGTTGCGCATCGAGGCACCCCACGCACGGCTAGGGTAGCTATGTATCTTACATGCACATGCACGGCACGAAGCTAAAGAAGGTGTCATCTGCAGGGAAAGGAGGAGGTAGAAGAGGAAGGGCAGGGAGGTTAGCCGGAAGAAAAAGATTTCACTACGCCAAGGAGCCGTGATAGAGCGCAGCTTCCAGTTCTTGAGGCAGATGGCGATACAACTCTTGCAGTAGCTTCCAAATGCCTTGCACTTCGGAAGCTGCATGCCATCAATCCTGATGACAAGGAAACGCGAAGAGCTGTGAAGGCACATTGAAGCTGCTACTGCATTTTTTATGGATGCTCCACCATCAAGCTGGAGTCAGAAATGCAGCAACTGCAAACAATAAGCTTGAACTTGACCACACTTCATGTTTGAGTTTATGGCACGCAGTGGCCGGATCGTACACTTGCAGTGAATGGCCTTTTGCACACCTGGCGCAATAAGGCACAAAATTTTGCCACTTTCAGTTTACAACTCTAATGCTAAGCGCATGTTCTCCTGTGATAACTTGGTAAAAGAAAAGGTGTACAACAAAATGAAGCTCGACTGCCTTACGGTGATTGCACGAATCAAGTTTGATCTACGGCTTCAAGGCTAAAACAGCTTCATTGCCCTACTGTGTTGTTGGCCAGAACCCGACAAAATTACTCTCGCAAGATCGCACTATCTACATGCACAGAGCATTTAATAATTCATCTATTTGCAACGTACCTGTGCCTTGAAGACCAAGAAAAAGGGCTAAAATTTTGTGCTCTTTTATTCACTTTTTTGCATTGATTCAAAATGCTAACAGTTATTGTTCTTTGATAAGTCATATTCCTAATACCACTTCTATTCTATTTGGCTACAAATTTGTTGTGAATATTGAATGGCATGGCTACTTTTGGCTACTTTCAACTCAAGTTTTGGATCCTTTTAAAATGTTCCCAACGGCAATCTGCTCGGGGTACTCTCTTACAGGTCATTAACGATGTCTGGCCTTCGGAGACTGTTTCTGATGAACTCAAACTCTCTCTCATTTGCCTAGTGCCAAAACCCGGTAAAGGCCGATGCATCCAGCAATCTACCAATTTTGTTGACCTCAACTCTTTGTAAACTTATCAAGTGCATGTTTCACCAGCGCATTTCATGTTGCCACGTGCCTAACGTGCTGCGCGGCCTCCGCGCTGAGTCGAAAACGACGATGAAGTGGTGGTTGGCTCTCAAGATGCGCTGGCTCTGTGACCTGGGGCCTGGCTTTTTAATTAAAAAGGGCTCTCAGTCTTGGGTTCTCCCCGACGCCTACCTGCACGGCTCCTCAGGTCATGACAATATTATCTTGAAGCTGTTCTGCCCGGTTATCATCCAGTTTGCCTGTCGCCAGCTGTAACAGTCCCCAAAAGTAAGTGCGCAAATTACACAACACTCCTTCTTGCTTCTTGCTTGGGACTTCCAGTGACATGACAATGCTCCCCCACTCAGTCTCTACCCCTAGGGGGGCCACCGCGGATGCTCAGTGCTGCTCACGACTGCTGACCTGAAAGATGTGGGTTCGATCCCGGCCACAGCGCTCGCAGTTCGATGGAGGCGAAGTGCTAGAGGCCCATGTACTGTGCAATGTACACTATCTACCCCCATGGGATTAGAGCACTGCATGGGCCGGGCCCGGCACTCTCTACCGTTACCGGCCTGAGCCCGGCCCGGGTTCACGAATACACGTCTGGGCTAGGCCCGAGCCCGAGGAAGCTCTCGTCTACCCGGCTCAGCCCAGCCCGACAAGTGGGAGGGCCCGGCTTAGGCCCGAAACACGACAAAAGCTATAAGCACGCTACATATAAGTGCAAGTGTTGTTGTTACTACGAATTCCAAGGAAAAAGAGTGCGTCGTTAGAATAGAGGTATAAAATTCTCAATTTTTTTTAGTTGGTACTTTTTTATTAGAAGAATGAAAGTATTGTGCCATGAATGACTCTCATACCAATTAGATGAAAATAATCAAGCCCATTATTTGGATCTTAATTACTTTTGAATTTTATTTCCATAAGCATATTTCAAACAGCCTGTAACATTGCAATCTGTTGGCGACTGACCCGCAAGAAGTCATGCAAGGCCACAAGGCATGCAGTGAGCGAGTCTGTCAAACAGCTAATTCTCCCGCTGTCGCTTGTCTCACCATCCAGCAAAAACAAACGCAGGAACATGAAGTGGGCTTGGATATATTACGCAATGAAGATGTCAACTTCTACAGGCCCCATACTTCACTGAAACTGGGTGTTAACGCTTTCGTATCTTAGACAATTAGTTTAGAAAGTTTTTGTAGAATTAAAGTGTGCAGAATAATTTAAAAAAAAGGCAGGACTTGACAGACAAAAGAGAAAAGTCTCATAAATATTGTGCCATAAATTATAAAAAGTGCTTAGCACGAATGCACAGACCAAAAGAAGAGAAACCATACTACATGAGGGCTATGAGCTAAGCATTTGCTAGATTCACTCTCCAAGGCCCAAATTTGCACATGTGCAGCCTGCTCTATGCTCCAGGGAACCAGGAGGAGTAACGCCTTGAAAGAGAAGAATACTACGGTTATCAGGAGATATGAGACTCATTATTATCGAGCGTGGAACATGACAGGTAAGTGTGATGCAATCAGAATCAGTTTATTGTAATAATTTATTGTAGAGCTGAAAATCCAGCACTAAAATGGGAAAATTAATAAGTTTGTGCTCTGGAAATAGTTGAAAACTGTCTCTGCCTAGACCTGCCATTTGTTAACCCCATGAGAACATACTAAATTCAATGAAAATACCTGTTCACTCCACAAGCTCGGCCCTGGCCCGCAACCCAAAGCCCAGGTCCTGCCCAGGCCTTGCATAAAATTTGCTGTACCCAGCCCATTTCGGATAAGCCCGAGTTCGTGCAGTTCTCTACATGGGATACTCCGATCGCTTCTTGAAGATTTTGTCACCCCATAGCTCACGACAATGTACCCCTCCGCCAGCTCCTTGCAACACGTCAGCATGCGGCTGCGCACTTAGATACGCTCGATATATCTGCACTGATGCCGCTCTCTATGGCGACCAAGCTCAAATGGCGTGGATTTGTACGCAGACCTCCGCCTACTCTGGGGCCTATATACATATCACCTTCCTTCAGTACCTGCCTGCACGCTGAGCTGCTCGCAATCTGGGGAGCCATTGCCGCCCTCCTACACACTGGTGTCAAACCAGTCAGTCTTCACTCATTCACACACGGCTTATTCAGAAATTCTTTGCTCTGCCTCGGAGGATGCCAAGGCCACAGCCATCCAATGCATCCTCGATCCGCAGGCATGCACAGGCAGGTAATCAGATCGAAATCATTTGTTCATCGGGGCATACGGGTGTGCCCAGTCGCTGCTGCTATCACGGGTGGGACGATCTATTCTTCATTACATCTGCCCCTCAGGGCAGACCCGTACAACTTCCTAAGCTGCACAACCTCCTCAGTAGCTACCATGCACTACGCCTGTGCGTCTCTCCGTATTTCAAGTCATTTCCACATTAAAGAACTTACTCTACCGGTCCTCTTTTCGCACGTTTCGAAGAAATCTTCATCAATAAGGTTTATGCTGTTTACTATGGCAACGGCCCGACATCACCGCGGTAACGTGCTCGCACTGTGGGATCCACTGCTGCGCGGACCTTACCCCTTTACTCTGGCAATGTGCTGCATTTGAAACCGGAAGAATGGCCATACAGTCCCCCCAGCACACAGATTACCGTAATGCGCTGCTCATGGATACCGATGCACAGCTCCAATTTGCTGCTTATGGGAGCCAAAGCAGCCTGATCAGGGTGGTGTAGGTGTGCCGATGAAAGCCCTTCTGATCGTGTTCAGCCATAGCAAGATAGCCAATTTCACTCTGACTCAGACCTCGACGTGTGACTAACGTTCTCTCTCCATTTCCCCCCACAGTGTCCTTGTGCCTTCCTTTCAAAATAAAGAACTTTCAATTGATCATCTCTCTCAGCCACTATATAGACTCAATTGTCATGGTACTCTGAGCCAAAGAATACACTTGTGAACGCAGCAGAGAACCCACAATCCTGCTCGAAAGTTGGCAAACACTTTCCAACGACTTTTTCAAACGCAAGCCTTTCTCCGTGCCAGTCGTCTGCGTATGTCCATTAAGAGATGGCTGTTGGTTGGATTCTTTCAGATGTCACGCGGCTACCGTGGCCGCAGCCATTCAGCAGCTTCAGGCCGGCACGTCGGGAAGTTCCGTCTCAAAGGTATTCCCACGCTTCCGTAGCTCGTCAGTGGGGCCGTGCGGATGGTGCCGGTGGAGGAGCGCTGGCGGAGGAGCGTGCAAAAGGTGACAAGAGGAGGGAGGAAGGCACAAGGAGGCTGAAATTCAAACTTTGATTGCAGATGACTGAGTTTCTACAGAACGCATTGAAAAAATTCTTGATGGATATTTGTGAAGCAGTGTCCTTTAACATCCCAGGCATACCGCAACTTTACTGAGTAGCGTTGCAGGGCCCCTTAAACATTTAGCGAAGTGACTGCCACGCCAAACTGCTCCAAAAGGCGAACTGTTGCATGCTGCTGCATTATGACATCCTACATCTGCGTTAGGCAGCCTCAGTGAAAATTTGTTCATGGGAACATACTGGTTTCTGCTGGTTGTACAGGTTCGAGCAAGGGCACTTACTGGTTTTCTGCAGGCCCCAGCAGGTAGCCTGGTGGTTTTCTGTTGGTTGTAATGCTTCCAGCAAGGAACTCTTTGCTGGTCTGTTTGCGGAGCCTTTTTGTTTTGAGTGGTAATAATAATCTTCAGTTAACAACTTTTCGGCTAAATCTCTTCGACTGTGAGAGCTAAAAATTGAATAAGTGGTGCCAAAATTTAACGAGAGAGCTTTGCTTATTGACCATTCCCCACTAACACCTGTGGAACACCCATAATGGGGGGATATATAAGCATGAGCCCATAAGGCATTGGAACGTGAGTGTTTATGTTCCACATGCAAGTTATGTACGTGTATTGTAGTGCTTTGTTTTTGCTCTAGTTGCTACTTTTAGAAGGGTTTAAAGCTGTACACGTGCTCCCACTATAGGCAAATCTACATGGCCCAGCAGGATGACTTTACCATTTTGCTGTAGGTTGCGAGAGTTTTTCCTATTTTTTGCCTGTGCCTAACGTTTAGGAAGTTGCTTTGACATTTGTTTTTAATGTTTCAGAAAGGTTAGAAAATGAAAAGACATTATATGGATGGCTTATTAAAAATAATTAAATGTAATGTTTCGGTGCTACCATGCACAGAAGCTAATGGTTCCAGCAGCTGTTGGCCCAGGTGGAAATTTTGAGAGTGGGACCACTTGAAGTGGGTTATTGGACTGGGACCTCTTGCAAGTGGGACCACTTGATGGAAGAAACCATTTGAAACTTTACGGTTAAAAAAAGAAAAAACATTGGAAATTTCAGCTGGAACCAAGCTTGGATACTTCAGTGGATTCCAGTTGGGTTTTGAAATTGGTTCTGGTCATGCCTTTAATCAACATACATATTATTAAGGTGCAAAAGGAAAACTGATTTGTGAGGATTACAGGGCAATGTGCAGTCTGATGCCAACATTTTTGCGGGGGAATTGCATGCAATAGAAATCAAGATGCACACGAACAAGAAACATATACTATAATAAGACACTAATAACATTAGCTCAGTGTACACATTCATAAATACACTTCTGTTTATGAGACTTTCATACTAGGGTCAGTGGAGCTTGCCCATTAAGCACAGTTATTTGCTATAATTTCGACCACAATGATTGCTTAAATTACGAACACAATTTAGTAGGTTAAACTGCTGATAGCTCTTATTTTAAGAATCATATTTGTTCTGCCTTGTTTGTTCAATATGCAAATGTTCACATGGATCGTGGTTCTGCTTGATGCCCAGCTGTGGCCACTTGCAGTCTAGTGTTCCCACTTTGCAAGCCACTTGCTTTCAAATGGTGCCACTTGAAAGAAAGTGGAACCATTTGTAAAGCCATCTGCTCTGAAGTGGCACCACTTGAAAGCAAGCGGGACCATTTGTAAAAACACTAGCTAAGTGGTACCACTTGAAAACAAGCAAGACCATTTGAAATCCCACGTTATATTTTTACCTTGGGGGAATAATCTAATAAACCAGTACTGCTGAAACTAGCACGTTCCCAGGAAATACAGGGTCTGTTCTGAAAGTAGTAGGACTCATTTTTTTTAATAAAATTTATTCAAGAGAATAGTACAAACGATTAAAATTTTTCAAAGTAGCACCCTTCTGCACCTACACGCTGCTGCCAATGAGTTTTCCAGTTTTTGTACGCCTCCAAGAACGCCTGGTCCGGAATGCTGTTTAGCTCCCTCGTCACAGCCTGTTGAACCGCCTCTACCGATCCGTGATGTTTCCCCTTGAGTGTCGATTTTATTCTCGGGAATAGAAAATGTCTAGTGGGGCGAAGTCAGGGCTGTAGGGGGCCTGAGGCAGCATTGCCGCCTTGTGCTGGGCAAAAAATTGGGGTCCTCATTCACATGATGAAGAAGATCCTGGCAGGTCGCTTTCCGGTTGGCCTTTTGCTCCTCTGACAACACTCCCAGCACCAACTTCGCGCACACTTTCCCCATGGCTAAGTTTTCTGTCACGATCTCAAAAACTTGGGTTTGAGGAATGCTCAAGTCATCAGCAATCATTCTGATACTCATCCTACGATCAGTGTTCAGTAAATGTTTCACTCGCTACACATTTTCGTTGGTCTTGCTGGTCGAAGGGCGTCCGGAGCAGTCGACGTCTTCCACTCTCTCCTGACCTTCTCGGAACTACTTGTGCCACTCAAAAAACACCTGATCTACCCATGGCAGCGTCACTGTAGGCCTCCTTAATCATGTTGTGAGTCTCTTTGCCCGTTCTACCAAGATTTACACAAAATTTGGTCACGTAGCGCTGATCCAGTAAACGCTCTATGATTCTGCGTGACGAGACGTTGCGACAGGGGTTCACAGTACAAGCGACCTGCTCTCTTCAATGGCCGAGAGCCGACTACCGATTTTCCCCAGCATTCCCAATATCCCCCTTCAACGATCCTGCTTGCGCAGACCGCCTCTCGTCCGCCTGTTCAACCAGGAAAAAACCAGTCCTACTACTTTCAGAACAGACCCTGTATTTGTCTGGCACCAAATGAGCAGCCAGGTGGAATTTTTTATGGGAATCTGCTGGTTTCGAATGGTTTCCAGCTGGGTTTTTGCTGGAACCTACTGGTCCCAGAAGGAAGCATTCTGGTTTTCTTTTGCTGTATATGGTCCCACTAGGGCATTAAGTGGTTTTGTGTGGGGCTCTTTTCTGGAAGAGTGCGGTGAGGGGCTAGTTGGTATGACATTACGAGAACAAAAAATAACTGCGGTCCCTTCTGGGAGCTTGTGTTTCTGAAATGGGATCTGCTGACTCCTGTTGGGAAATTTTATGTTGTTGAATTGACAACCTTTCTCGTTTGTGTGGTAATAATTTTAGCTAAATCTCTTGGATTTTGCCTGCTATAAAATGCATAAATAGTGCTGAAATTTAATTAGTAAAATGTGCTAATTAACCATTCCCCGTCAACACCTGTAGGACGCCCTAAATGAGGGGGTATATTGTATAAGCATGAGCCCACGGTAACAGTTTGAACGTGAGTGCATAAGTTTCCGATATAAGTCATGTGTATTGCAGAGCTTTGTTTTTGCTCTTGTGGCCGCTTTCTACGTTTAAAGGTGTGCGTTCTCACAATATGAAAAGGGTTCAACTTAAACTGAGGACAGTGCAGCAAGCTATGGATAGGAAAATGATAGGTGCAGGTTAAGAGACAGGAAGCGGGCAGAGTGGGTCAGGGAACAAACGCGGGTTAATGACATCTTAATTAGTCGAAATCAAGAGGAAGAATGAGCTTGGGCAAGGCGTATAAAGTGAAGGCAAGATAGCCTATGATAATTTTTTGGCTATTTCAACGTGTTACGTGCACTGGGGTTGCTTTGCCTGCTAGCTTCTTGAAAGCGCATGTATTTTGGCACGATGTAGGCAAATTTGCTGGGCCACAGCGCTGAGGATAACCGCGTATTTGAAATTCTAAAAACTGATATGGATATTATACTTGCAGTGGGCTACACGCACCTCTCAGCAATAGTTAAAAAAGTTAACTATTCAATATTAGTTAACCAGCCTGCTAGTTAGCACATCTTAACTGTTTTATGATGTACTACATCAATAACAATGCTATGCCGAAAAATGTTCTGTTTTAACTCAAAAAGCCTATTTTTAAAAATTGTTTTATTTGTACATACTATCGATCCAACCAAGATAGGAGTGGACACATCATCAAACTTGTGGCATACGCAGACCAGCAGGAACAATTAAGATGCAGTCAATATACAGTAGAATCAATAAAACAGTGTTAACAAAGTAGTCATAAAATACAGGTGAAGAATTGCAGGTAATAAAAGATTCCCTTTATATATACTTTATTGCTTTATATGTTGAGCAAGACGGACGGAAAATTGCTCTCGAGATTGTGCATTTACCACTTCGTTTGGCAGCCCATTCCATTCGAACGCTGTTACAGGAAAAAAGGAATATTTGAAACAGTCCTTGTGAAATTTCTCTATTTGGACACGTCTACTTAGATGAAACACCGTATATGTACTGTCGATCATCTCCTGACGTAGAATGGAAGCACGCCTGCATGAAAGCACACTTTTTGGGTGACTTTCGCCTGCATTTCACGTTTTTTTTGGTTTGGAGATTTTCTGCGGAAGACAAGGAAAGAGTCCAGGGACGGCAGTGTGCAGTTCCCGCGAGGAATTGGCACCTCTCGCGTTTACCCTTGGCACCTCTCGCGTTACATCTTGCCTTTGATAATTTCGCCATCCTCAAAATGACGCTCACATACCATAGATGTGCGAGACAGCTGTTCTTGACACGCTCCCACCTTTTAAACTGGCTGTCATCGCGAGACAGTGTAAGAAAATGATGATCGGTGGCGTTCTGTTGCCGGTTGTGCAGCCGGGCGCAAAACAGGATGACACGTGTAACGCTTGCTTGAAGTCACCAAGTGCCCAAATTTCACCACAGAGAAGTTTTAGTAATCACTAAGAGCACTATTCACGCAAAAACCAGCTTAAAATCCGACTAGCCTGATCGTTACTGCAGCGAACGAAACTCCTGCGACAGCAGACGATGTGGAAAAGAGCGGAGCTGGGGAAGCGGTGCCGGAGCTGCGAAACTGAAACTACTGAAACGTAGAACCATGGAGGAAAAAAAAGTTTTTTGAAGTACATTACATGCCGTTTTATGCCCTGAGGCAATCAACATCGCATTAAAAAAAAAAGTTTTTTCTTCTTCCATGCGTAGAACCCTAGACGTTGTTAAACGTTGTTTGTTGTCCCTCAGCAGTGACACACTGTGACCGCTGTACGTAAACAGCTTTACTTTTTTACGTTGCCCGTAATAACTATAGTTTAAAATAATTACTACTTTGTTTATAATAACTGCCTTAACGAAACCTTAAGTAGTTTGTCGTATTTTTTTTTAAAGTTTTGCGACAGTCAGAAGCGTCCTCTAGGATAATTGTCTAGGATAACAAAGGTTTTGTTGCTTCTTACGGTGGTAGGCGGCTGGCCAGCGTTCGGGCTCTGCTGCTGCATGTAGCTCTCCCTAGAGCTATTTGGAGTACAGGCTGTTTGGTGTGTTTTTCCTGATGCAATACAACCATTCTTACTGCAAGCTCTTTCGATCGTGCGGTATTAAGAGATGTTTATAAAGTGAAGGATACCAAAAGGAAGCAGGGACGCGCTGCTGCGATTTTCGACAGGATACGTGAACTGCACGCTACTCACGATGGCGAATAGGTATCTTCAGCTGGGAAAGCGACTTGAAAGAAGTCTTCTCAGGACATGGCACGGTTCACGATTGTCACGACATAAGGTAAGCTGCAAGACCTAATACAGCGTGATAATGTCGCTACAACTTTAATTTGGAAACGAAGCGTTCGTTTCGTGACCTTGCATTATGCTTTATTGGCTACGACTGATTTGCTAAAAATTTTGCCGGTGCGTTCGCCGAGCGTCTGAGAAAATAAAATGACAAAGCAGACGCACAGCCTCGGAGTGCAGGCACTGCTTTAGAGTGTTAACCCATTTAGACCTACTCGGCTGCTAGCACGAAAGTCTGAGGAATCAAACCATTGTAGGTTTTAGGTTTGAATGTCTCAATATTTAACGATGCAGACGAAATACGTGTTGCTTATTTTAGTTTGCTACGGTACGATGCTCTTCCTCTCGAGTACCAACAACCATGCTATTCAAAGTCAACGGATTCGTGTTTCCATTTGCTTATGTCCATGTATTGTAGCCGGCAGCAGCAAATCTATGTGCATCCGAATCAGGTGAAAAAAGGACGTGCTGTTTTAGGCTTTATCATTGTTTCCTGTGGGTATTGCTTTGGTGCAGGTGGGTTTCTTTTCTAATATTCATTAAAACCTGTTTTCATTTTCCTTTACTTGATAGTGCTACCCAACAGTATTCATACTTATTTGGCACAAGATGAATAAAATTTTCCAGAATTGGCGGAGATTGCTAACGCATTTTTGCCGGGTATCTTTTGAGCGTCCAGGGGTTAACGGTGAGAGGCTGGACTCTTTGGTGACCATAAATATTTAAGCTCACAGCTATCGCTACCCTTGCGTGGAAATGATGTTGCAACCTAATTTACAGCCGTCAAGTAATTCTGTGAAACACAGTTGAACCCTTTCCGGCCCAAGTTAAAACTGTTCAATATCAAAAATTGATATCCAGAAACTAGCATGTGTAGGGGGAGGGTAATTCTAAAACATAAAAAAAAATCAGTTTCGTCGGTTCTTTATAAGTTTTTTTGCATGATTCCAAATGGAATCATTGTGACACAGGGGATGCGAAATACTTAGGTTTTGTGATTACTTGGAAAACTTAAATATCAGCTGCTGCGAACCTTCTCTAATTTTTGTTAGAGTAGAGGATGCCACAATTCTTACCAAGAGTATGTATGAATCACATGACACACGGTTTGTACCTCTGTTGTTATTTTCTAATTGTGTGTGGGTCAGTGTTCGGTCCTATGTAAGTGGAATTCGTGATTTCGTTGAAGACAAGCAAGCTTTGGTTATTTTGAGACATGCCACGTTGCCAGTATCCAGATTTCCAGCCTCAAGCTCACAGCATCTGCTTACTTTACAAACTAAAAAATTGTTATGCGGAGATCTCAAACATTAAGTTGATGTAGAAGCGTTTGAAGCATTCGTGCAGTGAAGGTGTTCCTTTCAGTGGGGGGTCGTATTCAGTTCTTTAAAACATAGCTCAAAAAAGACACGGACTACACAGATGTGGACGAGACAGGCGCTAACTTGCTTTTACTTGCAACTTTATTTTAGAGAAGCCACCACGCCAAATATATCGGAGCCTATCACCGCTATCAGTTGATGAGCATGCGCAAAGAAGAGCACAATCAAAAGAATAGCGTGTGGAAAATAAGAGAACGGTGCCAGGGGGACAAACGAACAAAAAGGAGACACCACCTACTCAAACTTGATCACTGTTAAAGTGTACTTTTTTAAAGGTTGTCATAAAAGTTCAAAGCCCAGCATGTAATGCGGCTAAAAATGAACAAATAAAAATGTAGATCGAGTAAAAAGAGAAAGATGAAGGGAGTGTACAGGGCTCCTACGCAAAACAAACATGACATTTAAAACTATCCTGAGTAACAAGATAAAGGAAAGGAAAAATTTATACGAGTGTACAAGGCTCCACTCTAAGACAAACATATGGGGAAGAGAGGCGGAGTACAATGGGATTTACATTTATGAAGAATGAGCATGGCAAGGGAAGTAAAAGCTAACAGAAATTAGGCTGAAAACAAACAGGAGGTGGCAAGTTAGCGCCTGTCCCGTGCACATCTGTGTCGTCTGTGTCTTTTTTGCGCTATGTTTAAAAAAACTGTTACCAACTATCCCGAACCAAGTTACTATTGCGTCCTATTCATGATTTCTTAATTGTTCAGCAGTATCGTGCTGCATCCGCAATAAGGATTTTTCTGTGATAGCTTTTTTGGTTGCACAGCATGAACTGTTGGGCGAGTCGGGCAGCTTTTCGGAGGTTGAAAGCTGTATGGCTTTCAACCTTCGGCGTAGTTGCTCTACCACTCGGTCCTGCATCGTCCTAGTTTCAGTTTGCTGACATGGGTGATATTCTGTAGAGGTTCAGTTCTTTTGTGTTATGCTTTGTGTTTGGCTTGTTGTTGTTGCTGATCTACGTGCAGTGAATGCTATTTCTTCATCATCGGATGAATCGACACCTTGACATGTCTAGTGGGCCACTCTTGAAACTTCTCCCTTCCATATGAAAAGTGCTTGCACTATATGTGTGCATATTCTTTGGAAGAAAAAATGTTTTTTGTTGCATATAGATTACGAAAGAGGCAACATTTACACAAGCAGTGACAGGTACCTAAAATACAACTGCGCTGATTCCATTTGGAATCATTATTATTTGCGAAATATTTTAGCGCTTGTAAATGTGTTTACCCAAAGGAATTTATTTTGAAGGAGTAACGTGGGGCTTACTTGTACCCTTCCACGTGATTAGAGAAAAATAAAACTGTTTTTTTTTCTTTTGCACGGTGCAAGGGAGGACGTGGCATCAGGCGATGGCGACAGCAAAGCGTGCGCAGTTTTTATATCCCTCTCCTACGTACTAGCATACGTCAATCAGGTGAAAGTCCGCCACAATATGTAGATGAATTGCTAAATGTCGGAACTACTGCGAAAACAGCAGAACTTTTTCGCTCAATTCAAGACTGGTAGCCCCTGAATTTGCTGATTCCAATTGGAATCACTGGGCCTGAAAGGGTTAAACCAGAATATTGCATGATACACCTGAGAGCACCTCCTTTCTGCCTCAAGGAACGAGTGGAGTTGCATGCCTGTGCTGAGCCCTTGCAAGGCTGTGGAAGTCTAATTGGTGCATACATCAATAGTGGCTGAAGTGTAACAGTATGTGTGGAGGGCAACATTTAGGTCTCTTAATTGACAAAAGTAGATGCAGGGTGAATTCAAACTTATAAACGACTAGCAGCCAAATGTCGATGTTTGTACTGTTGGTTTGCTGGTGCGAAAGGAAACTGGAATTAAATTACATGTGTACGTCAAGTCAACTGGTATCACTTTTTTTCGGATGTTTTCTTTTGGCGTAGGTATTAATGCATGTGCAGGCAGGTGGTAATTATTCTGCAAAGATTGAGCACTGCACTAAGATGGGGTGTGTGCTGTTTAATCTTGTGGTGCAGTGTGGCTTCCAGTTCAGGTGGAATCTTTAGAGGAAGAACAAAGCCCCTAATTCACACTGTGGTGGTGATTGAAATGTTTTTGCTGCAAGTGATTCCACAAGTGGTGGCCAGGCCTTTTGTGCAGAACTAATTTTGTGGTTATAAAAAAATCTGTCTAGGACCTGTTAAAGTGAGTGCGACCGTCATTGTATTTATTCCATTGCTTCCTGTTCAGCTGTACTTTAGTGATTAGTGGCATGAGTTTTAAAAGGATGTTGTACAGTAATTGACATAATCTTTTTGCATCAAGACACTGGTCCATGTGGTATACATTTTTGACTCGGGTGGATTTGTACATAACACTTCAGAGTAGTTTCGTATGCACAAAACACTTCTCAGCTGCAAAAAATTGTTCTCACTGAAGTTTTTCCGCACAAAAGTTCTGATCGTAGGGGAGCAGCTGTTCTCTTTGACTTCTGTTTAAATGTGCTTATACTTTGGCTTTGAAGTAAGTACTGTTTTGACGGTGTGTGGACATAGTTGGTAGCCCTTGTATAGTAACATAATGTGTGCAGTGTAAGATGTATTTATGCTGCACATTTAAACAGTTCTCTTCCTGGTCAGAAAGCATATTTATGATGGGGACGGGATGAAAGAAAGAAGACTGCGTGAACAAGTTCTTACAGGCACTGCAGGCACAGGCACTTGCAAGTGAAAAGAAGAAAATTTAAAAGCAAGAAAATTAGTAAAAATTTGGAGCTGCTTTTCTCTTTCTACTCTTGAACGAGGCCTTACAAGCAGTAGAACAAAAACCTTAAACCTTAGATTTGCAGGTGTTTTTCTCGAATCAAACACTAAAATTGAGCTTTGCAACGGAATGGGTGATGGTTTAGCTACCTTTGTAGACAGAAGTACTTCATATACCAGCGGTACTGATTTCTGTGTAATGATTACTCAGTCCTCTGCCTCACTGCATGGTAACAGGTGGAACGTAAGAGCTGTTTCGAGGAAAGACTTTACTGGTTTTAACAAAGTTGCTCAAAATTATTAGTCCACAAATTAAGTTTCCAATTATAGTGTGTGTATGCAACAAAATTGTATTGTGTATGCCACAAAATTCCGTAGTATTCATTCTAAAAAGCTTTTCTTCTCAGAAGTCTGCACCCTTGAATGCTTGGAAACCTGAAAATATGGTTTGTGTCCATGTCAGATAATTCGTGACTTAAGGGGGATAATATAAGTTGGCACTGTGAGATTACGAAAGTTATTATAAAATGTTTTTTGGTCTATCCGTTTTTATCTTCTTGAAGGAGCAGTATCATTTTCCGCACTGTTGGCATCTAGAGAAAAAAAATTTAAATGTTGATAGCAGCTTTGTAAGCATATTATGACTGTTGAAGGATTCATTTGCTGCATTATCGGGCAGCCCTTATGTAGCAGTTATGAAAATTAATTCGCCTTTAATGCACTGCTGCTTTTTGTAAGCATGTATATGTAAAGTCTGGGTGAAAAGTCTCGACCCGCCCTCCTAGTTTTGAAGTGTGCTGCGACTGCGTGCTGCACGGCGTGGTTCGGAGCTTGAGGGAGGGGGGGGGGGGGGGGGGACAGCAGTGTGTCGTCAGGTGGCACCTGCATACAGCGCGGCACAATTCGGAACTGAAAGGGGGCTAGGGTCAGAGACTTTTGGCCCAAACTATGCAATCTGTAGGTGCCTGTGGGAAGCTTGTTCTGGAAGGTACATATGTAGAATGTACATCCTGTAATAAAATATGTGTGATCCTTTATTGATTTCTTTTAGGGTAGCATAATTTAAGCCTGTTGTCATTATTTTTGTACACTGAAATGTCTTGCCCTAACCTGGAATTGCATTGCGAAATGCTCACTTCAATTTCATTTCATTTCCAGATCTGCACAAAGATTTTGACTCTGAACGAGGTTCCCCCTACATTGCCACAACTGCACTTTTTACTAGAGCAGTGGCAGTCGCTGTGTGAAAAGCCACCAAAGGGATTTGAGAAGTACTTTCCCGGACCTAAGAAAAGTCAGCAGAAGGAAGCAGGAGAGCAGGCAGTGGACAAGCCAGCTGGGAAAGGTTAGAAGCATAGATTGGGAATGGAGCCAACATCCTTGCTTCTACAGAACTGTGTCTATTTTATCTTTGTGTACAATAAACCATTGTTATAATAAAGCAGGCAGGATGGAAAAAAATTTTTACATACATGCAGCAGTCTCGGAGGTGGCAGAAGCACTGCAGTAGCCTGTGTTAATTAAGAAGTTTTCTGTCTGCATGGAAATTCAACATAAAATATGTTACTTAAGTATTGGTATAGGACAACAGAGCCTTTTTTTTGTTTGAAGTGAGGCACAAAGTTGCTCTTTCTCATGGCTGCACTAACAGCTTCTATTATTAATTCTTGCCAAATGCATCTAAAGACTGGAACCACCTTCCCGCAAATATCCCATCTATATCAGAGTACACTCTTTTCAGGCAAGCGTTGTTCACACTTTTTTTGTAATGTCACTTGAGTGTTTATTATTGGTGTTTTTTTTTTCTTTTTGCCATTTTCTTGTTATTTGGTTTGTGTCTTGTGGCTTCATTTTTATTAATTTTTATTGGAGTTCTATTTTACTCAGTTTTTGACCTATCATGCTACCTATTCTGATGTTGAATTTTTGTACTAATATATCTTACCGCTTTCATGTTGCACTTTGCTTCTTGTAACCCACACCGATTCCTCTCTCCAATGCTTTGGCGATTGAGGGTGTGCGTAAAGTAAATTAAATTTTTGGTGGTAGGAAGCATGAAACGAAGCCATCTTCTAATGTTTCAATTTGAGCAACTTCATCTCCCAAATTGGTGTCTAGCTCTAGTAAGAAAGTTGATGAGCACAATGCATTTGGTGGTGCCGTCAGCGAATTAAGTAAGGTCTGAATTTTTCGTTATATACTGATAAATGGCAAGAAGTACTTCTGAATTTTATACTTATGTAATGTGATGTAAACTAAAAGGTTTCAAATTCTTAGTTGTCAAGGGTCTTCGTCAAGAAATTGTCCTCAGGTGGTTTCGGCCAAGGCGGGTGCATGAAAAAACTTGCTGATGAAAGTAAAGAAAGGCAGTGAAAGAAAGTCTGAAGAAAATTGGAGAATTTTACTAAACAGTTGTAGATGCAGCTTGTACAGCTGTTCCCAGTGCAGTCTGAGATGAACTGGGTTGACACGTTGACAGTGATTCCAATGAAACATCCTGTCAGTACTTGTGTTCTCGCTTCCAAACATGCTTTTTGAACTTACCCCGCAAATTAAAGTAATTGTCAAAGAATGTTCAAAACCATCAACAGGTAACTGAAAACAGCATTCTAGAATGTGTACAAGACTAGCTAAAGGAAATGCTGACCAACTAACATTTTTCCTTCTTTATTTTTGACCAATTTTTCTGCTTTCATCATCGTCTGCATTTAAAGCATTTCTTTGCTCATGGTAGACTTACTAGGCATTTGAGTTTTGCTGAAACAAGGGGTTGCAGCTGCCATTTTTCATGTACGAGTAATGTCTGAAGCAAACGGGGCATGGCTTTTAGATCAAAGTGCCATGATGCATCTGTGTGGAAGCGTATTGGCACACTGTGTCCATTCTTGAGTGTTCCAGTGTGTGTATGTGTCAGCATGCTGTGCCTCCACATTTCCGTTATACCAGTGCGTTTAGATCATAGTTCTATGTTCTGTTTACTTTGATTCCTAGTTACACAACAGGTGTGCAGCAGTGTTGGCTAGCATGTGATATAGTGATGCTGATTTGTGTCTTGAGACCTACCTTTTTTTGTGGGCACTGTTAATTGGGGAGTAAAGCTTCACTTTCAGTGGCAAGGGCAAAAGTGTAGTTTGGCTGTGATGAATTAGATCACTAACAACTGTGGAGGTCTTTCTGAAATGAATTTGTGTTGAGTTTGTGTATGCTACCTCAGCTTATGTGGCAAACTGCATTTTATTTGAGCAGTTTTCAAGCAGAGCTGGTTTTACCCAAAAAGTGAAGGCCGTATATAGAAGTTCCATGCAACTATTTACTAAGGCCGATTTTTCGCTCACAACGGCGATGCGTGCGCTGGATCTGTGGAGTGGAAGTCTTGACACTGTTGTGTTGAAATTGCTATTTAAGAGTTCACGAAGGCACAGCCATCTGCCAGACATAAGATCATTTGGTTGGCAACATGCTGTTTCAAGTTTAGTTATGAAGTGCTGGGAAATTGTTGAAGCTTTACCTTATGCCTGTGCTACAATCTTTTGCCTGCTCCTTTCTTGCATGCCTGCGCTGTGCCAGGAGAAATGTGGTAGACATGGCCTTTGTCAGGGATGTGTGTGTCTTTGTGTGTCTCTTGGGCAGACTGCATGCTTTCAGTAGAAGCTGCACCTTGGAGCATCAGACTCCGTGTTGCTGTAAAGATTTTACTCTTTAATGTGTAATACAGTTCTTTGCTTACTACATGGTTACTGCACAGACTGCAGACAGTTTTGTTATTCCTTGGCCATATGCCTTCTATGCAAGCAGGTCTTCATCACATATAAAATTACTGACCAGAGCATCCATTTCATTGAAAATGTGCGCTGAAAGGTTTCTTGCTGCAAATTTGAAAGAAGTCACCGTGCAAGATATTTTCTTGGATGGTGGATGTTGTGAGATTCGTTGTGTACCATCTGTCAAGAGTTTCCAGGCCAGAGCTGCAGCTGAAGCTGGAGTGGGCATGGGGCCATATGGCGATGCAGTGAACGGTATGGCTCATTGGTTTTGTGATTGAAAAGTATTGAAAGGAATCCCACAGTTTCTCGCAAGCTTGCACAAACAATTAGCCTAGTAATTTTGCCAAAATCTGCGTGCACCTTACTCTAGATGCAGAGATGCAGGAATTTTGGCTTGGGTACTTGCAACGGGTGGAACCTGTGTTCTGGTCTCATACTTTTGATTGAAGTAAGCAAAATTGGAGTGTTCTTATGATATTTATTGTAGGCAATCAGCATATATGTGCGTGCATGCGAATAGATGTGGCCGACTAATCTTTTGTGCGTCGTTCAAATCTGCTTTCCTGCCACAGAACTCCCTAAGGATGGTCCATCCCAAAGTGGGCCTCAAACAAAACAGAGCTCTGGAAGCAAACCTCCCCAGTGGAATTTCAGCTTTGGTGGCCAAGGAAAGTATGTAGAAGGACCGAACGTATTTTTGCTGCAATATTTGCTACTTGCCATTTCATGTGGCTGAGAGAGATTTCAAATTGTAATACAAGCGAGCATAATTTGATAGCTTGTAACATTGAAAAGAGAGGGTTGTGCTTTTCATTCTTATTCAGACTAGACTCTGACATAACATTAGACAGAGCTGGAATGTAATGTGGTTATAGAAAAGTTACGTAATTTAGGCGTTCTTTATGGTGTCAGAAAAATTTTACATGCTGTTACTCCTTTGGGTAGGCAGTTGTTTAATAAAAATTAGTTGAACCCATTTTTGCTCATGATACATGAAAATAGTATACCTTTGCACCTTTGTTCCGATGTACAGTGTGGTAACTTGGTGGTATCCCCCACTCCCAAGGAAAGGTTGTATCAAAGCTAGTAAACAAAGGTTTTTCTGTGGTTTCATGCATAGATGACCACCCGAGGCTAATATTGAGTGCTCAGAACTATTATGCTTGCCATCATTAACAATTCCTTTTGGTAATTAACCTTTTGACGGTTGTACTTTTTCTCGGAAAGCATGCTCCCATGGTCAATTAAAAAAAAATGATCTCTCACAGTGAAAAAATAAACCTCCCCATAAGTGCCTGTTTTCTGTAGGATGCTTGAACGCATGACACTGATCATTGGAAGGTTAAAGAATATATGAACCCTTTTCAGGTCATATGATTTTGAAACAAGGCCATATCTGTAGCTGTTCTTATGGATGTTAAGTTTATGTATTTCACAAAGAGCACAAGTGCGCACCTGTCATCTGGCCTTTGGTTGAGAGAAATTGCAGCATATGGTAATGGGAGGGGGTGGTGAAAAAGTTTGCACTATGCATGTGCACCAAAAACGAGCACTTGAGAAGCTTACTAGCTTCCAAGTTACTGGCTTACAAGCGTACAAACCCCAAGGACTCATTTTGTGCTTATGTAATTGAAAACTGCTAATCTATATGTACTACTGTAACTTGCACTTTTCTATTTTGCCTAATGTTTTGTCCTTGTATTTCGTGGTATTGTACCCTTTCCTCCTCTTTCTGCATGGCGGCGACGGTGTTCTATGCAGTCACGTTATCTTGACTCTCTAGCGGCGTCAGCGGCATCCAGCGGTATCAGTCGGTCGCTGCTAGCGCTGGGGGGATGAAAGGGGGGCGGAGCTGGTTACGAGGCCGACGACAACGCCGACGACGACGCGAAACCCAGGAACGGACGCCAAAGAGCTGCGCTCTAAAAAAAAAAATTATTTTGGTGCAGTCGCATAATCTTGACACATTTTCGCATAATCTAGACACCTGAAATGTGTCAAGATATGAGGGGATGTGTATGCTGTATCAACTGGTAACAATAGCACACGACTGGGTTGCGAGGCAGAGCTACAATACAATCTTTTGCAGGAACACTTGTCCCATAAAATTTTGATCGCGATACTACATCGCATACAGACATCCTATACAAATGCATCAAAGATAGGCATCTAGGTCAGTTTTACTCGGAAATTGAAGAGCTGCCTGGGTGCTTACATTTGAATTATTTGGTATCTGATCATGTTCTTTTAACTGCATTAAGGATAGTTGCCGGGCCAGTTGGTACATGATCACACCGTAAAACAGCGCGCTTACACGGGACGAAGAAAGAAGACACACACACACACAGCGCTGAACTTACAACTGCATGGTTTATTGCATTGCTCGCAATAAATACCGGAAAGGAAAACAAAAAACAACCAAAGGAAGGCGGGGAGATATCCTCCTGTCGCATCATGTCGTCAAAGGTTATTCAAGATATTTAATCTCTTTTCTTGTCAGTGCCATCGATGGAGTGCTAACGCATGACGCGCCTTTCCTGTCTATGATGAATGCTTCATATAGTTCACGTTTGTGCTGATGATTGTAGTAGGGCGTGCTGGAGTGAACTTGGTCCTAACCGCACCCAGAAAGCTCAATATGCTTTGCAGAATGGTGAATGAAGATGCCCCAAAACCAGCGCGGTGCAGTAAGAAACATGAAAAAATGTTCACCAACTGTGACACGGAGATAATCTACGAGATACCGCTGTCATGCGGCGCATCTTATGTGGGCCAAAGTGGACGCTGCATAAACGACCGTCTACGAGAGCACGCCATTAACATCCGCACGTGATACGGCAGCACGCTGGCAAAACACGTATCTGCCTGTCATTGCACACCTAACCTTGGACGATGCCAGATTTTGAGGCGGTACAATCATCAGCACAAACGTGAACTATATGAAGCATTCATCATAGACAGGAAAGGTGCGTCATGCGTTAGCACTCCATCGATGGCACTGACAAGAAAAGAGATTAAATATCTTGAATAACCTTTGACGACATGATGCGACAGGAGGATATCTCCCCGCCTTCCTTTGGTTGTTTTTTGTTTTCCTTTCCGGTATTTATTGCGAGCAATGCAATAAACCATGCAGTTGTAAGTTCAGCGCTGTGTGTGTGCGTGTCTTCTTTCTTCGTCCCGTGTAAGCGCGCTGTTTTACGGTGTGATCATGTTCTTTTGTTGTTCACTGCTTTTTGATTTTCAGAAGTAGTCTTTAGTGTAATTTTATGTATTTAACTCCTTCCTGCAGCGCATGCTGTATTCTGTCCAAAGTGCCAAGTTTGGTTATTGCTTTGATGCATCTTGCAGCAGGAGTGGTCGCAACCCTTTCAACCCAGATGACCAGAACCGCATGATGACCGTGGCTCTGGTCACAACATTGGGTATCCTTGGCCTTCTTGCTTTTAATGAGATGCGGTACAAGGAGATCACATGGAAGGACTTTGTCAATGCTTACTTGGCACGTGGCATTGTAAGTTCATGTTTTTGCATTCAGAGAATTATATTGTGATGATTTTATATCTTACTGAGACTATTATGTTGGCATCAATAAATGCTGTGCTTCAGCCATCAGTTTTTTGGTAGCTCATAGCAATTAGCACCTTTATGTGCCTTAGTGGCTCAGTGGCTGTAGTGTCTTGCCACTGAGAACAAACAAGCTTGCAGGTTCAATGCTAGTCATGGTAGCCTCATTTTGATAGAGAAAAAAAATGCAAAATCCCTCACATTTTTATACCATGTACTCTACCTGTCAGCAAATTCTCTCAAAATTCTTTGAACTGTTAGCCTTTTTAGGCATTCAGCATGATTTTTAGTACCGCATCAATATTTTCTGAATGCCTTTTCCAGGTTATTGCCTTTGGTAGTTTAAGTGCGGTGATAGCTGTGCAGTGCATTCATTCCATGTCTTGCTGAATGATTTGCAAGGAACTACATTTTCTATTATCTTTTTCACATTCTTAGTGTGAGTTGCATTAGTTTATGGAAGGAATTTTGGTACTGCAAAAGTTTGCATAGTTGTAAATGTGTAGATCCTTTGTCAAAAATAATCAGCCCAAGGAGTTTCATTCTAGGCCATGCTCTGTGCCTTGTTAGTCATGGCCAGCATTCCAGATGCCTTTAACATGAAAGGAACTCTTGTCATTCCAAAATTAGGACTTCCACTTTTGACAAAGGCGGTACATTTGGTGGCATGTTTATTAAGGCGGAAGCCTTTAATGCCTCATCGTTGTAAGCAGGAGCTGTCGACAAGAAATGTCACGCTTTTCAGTTGGTCGAAACGGTCGTAACGTCACAGTGCGCGAATTTCAAACGGGGCCAATTGTACTTTGGCTACTAACCATGCAACAAATTAAAGGGATCGTATAGTGATGCTCCAAGTAAGTTTGAGTTTAGTTAATTGCTTACTTCACCAATTAGTCCAAATAACCTTTCTAGTCAGACCAGATAAATAAATAAAACCGAGTAAGAAATTGGCCGAGCTTGGGAATCGAACCCCGGTCTCCGGAGTGCGAGTCGAGCACGCTACCACTCGGCCATGCCAGCTCGATGGTTTGGAATGAACAAAGGTGCGTCTAGTGAATACGGTGTCTTCGTTCACTCCCATCTTCCTCCCTTCCCGTTACGGCGAGGTTCAGGAGTGCACCGAGATATGCGAGACAGATACATTTCCTTTCCTCAAAAACCAATTTACTGATGAGCAAGGCGTATTTGTCCGCGTTTCAAATTGGTCCAAATTGTCGTGATGTCACCACGCACGAATTTTGACGGGTGTCCACTGAAATATGTGAGACAGTTACTGCGCAACTTTCTTTCGTCAAATACAATTTTCGACTAGTGTCTACTGAGATATGCGAGACAGTTAATGCGTAATTTCCTTTCCTCAAATACAATTTTCATTTTCTTCACTACGGCCCCTCTTTCTTCTTTCACTCCACTTCCTCCCTTCCTGTACAGTGCGGCTCAGGTGTCACCGAGACGACAGAGAATTACTGCGCCATTTACTTTCCTTAAAAAGCGTTGCGTTCAAAGGGCAAGGCGTCGCGCCGAACGGGTGGTGGCGTTCAATGGACTCAGTGGCAGCGCTACAACACGCTGTCGCGTTCCACTCCTTAAGGCGAAGCTTAAGCGTCATTAATTGCCAGTGAATTAATGCACCAACAAAATGTGAAGTGAACAATCGCGTAGCAGAATGCAGCACTCAGGCTTTCGCCTTTCAGCACTTTAGCCGCTAAAGTTCCTCGTAATTTTTTTTTGTATCCCTAAAATATATCGTTAAATTCATACTTTTTTGTGCAGGTTGAAAAGCTTGAAGTCATCAACAAGAAGTGGGTGCGAGTAAGGCTTCTTCCCGGTAACCAGATTGATGGCAACGTGAGTTTGTTTTGAAACTGTGAGCTAGTGAAACTATTTCTGTGCTTCATTGTTATTTATGTCACTACAGTGCAACAGCTTGTAAGTGCATATTGGGTGCATTGCATTTAAAAAAGGGCACCTACACATGCTAAACTATTTGTTCCTATGTCCCTCTCCGCCCTGTTATTGAGAGCAACTTCCTTAAAGATTGTTGTAATTGTGATTACTTCCGTATTACCCAACCAACTAGCCCAACTTCAGACCAAGATGGCATTAGGTGCTTATTGAACTGCGGGCTTTTTGAGTGTTTTAGTATTGCAGATTTGAAGGCTGTAATTGTTGGATTTTGTCTTATAGACCACAAGCTATAGGGCTTTGTTATGCATCATTCTTGTAAGTTTTGGTCTAATTTAAAGCGCCAGTTCTAAATAAATACCCTCTGGAGCCAAAAACTTCACTTGAGATCAAGACATTAAGCTCTGTTTTAAATGCTGCAAAAGCAGCTGTCTCTTTGGCATGGTAGCTTTTTCAGAAAATTTTACAAAGGCAGGCAAATGGAACAAAAGTACCATTTTACGCATTTTGTATCTTGCTCACTTTGCACGTACCAACATTAATTGGTGTTAACAACGCATTCTATGGAACAGTAAATACATTGCTGTTTCAAATGCGCTAAAACTTGCAAGTGGGAGGACCACAGCGATCATGCAGACATTGTGAAAAATTGCCAGTGGCCGCTTCAAACTGGGACCCCTGCCTTAAACCCTAAAGGGGGGATGCATATAATGGAGTTCTGTGAGTGAAACAAAACAAACGGTGTCAAAACAGTCGTGAAGAAATCTGCTCCACAGGGTGAGCATCTAGTCCAGTGGTGGGAATGCTGCGCCATTTGTGCCAACCTGTGCCATTGCATTAAACCTGCTACATGCTGCTACAAATTGGTGATTTTTGATGAAATTGTGTCAAGGCTGTGCCAAGATACTATTCTAGCAACCAAAAGCCACAGTGAATCTGAAGAGGCTGAGGCTGCTTAATATGGGCAAGCATGACCCTGGTTCCTTCTGCTGATGTCCACGGTGGCTCAGTGGTTATGGTGCTCGGCTGCTGACCCAAAAGACGTGGGTTCGATCCCGGCCGCGGCGGCTGGAATTTCTTTGGAGGAGAAATTCTAGAGGCCCGTGTACTATGCGATGTCAGTGCACGTTAAAGAACCCCAGGTGATCGAAATTTCCGGAGCCCTCCACTACGGCGTCTCTCATAGCCTTAGTCGCTTTGGGACGTTAAACCCCATAAACCAACCAAACCAACCAACCTTCTGCTGATGTGTGACAAGAAATATAACCGTCGGAATCCAACCCCTTCCCATTTCGCTTTCTTTAGCCCTTTGCAGTCTACTGTTGGTACACAGTGTGCACGTGTTTTGCACATCTGCTCTGGTGGCACTGCTAACACGTGAACACAGAGAATGCATGTGCAAAGAAAAAAATTGTTTAAGAGGTTCAAGTAGCATAAGTTTGGGTCCTGCTAGACTTATAGGGCTTTTGTGCAGCACCGTCATGCATCCCATAAGTTCAATGTAAGACTGTGAGAAAGGCTTTGGACGCGCTCTAACTGATAGCTCGATTCCACGGACCTCCTTTGCGCTCGGTTTAACAAAGCCGTCAGCGACCGAGCTTTCAGTTTTTTTGTACAGTAAAATTAATTCAAACTTTCAGCCTAGAAAGTTGGTTTGTAGGAGTCCTAGCTAAATGGTGGCATTCTCCCTGGATTGGCATACAAGGATCAGATCAGCGTGCATATGTGCACGTATGATCTCGAGTTTGTGCCGTTGCCGGTCGTCTTCCGCCACATGTGCTTGCAATTAATGGTAGATGCAGCTGCTGCAGTGGCTCAGTGGTTATGGCGCTTGGCTACTGACCCGAAAGATGCGGGTTCGACCCTGGTCACGACAGTCGAATTTCGATGGAGGCGAAATTCTAGAGGCCCGTGTACTGTGCAATGTCAGTGCACGTCAAAGAACCCCATGTGGTTAAAATTTCCAGAGCCCTTCACTACGGCATCGCCCTTAGTCACTTTGAGACATTGAGCCCCATAAACCAAACCAAACCTATTAAATAGTAGATGCCGAGTAGATGCGTTCATACTTGTGGTTGCATCACTCAGTCTGACAAAATGGTATTAGTGAGTGGCAAATAAATGTATATAGTGACTTGTCTCTAGTTATCTAGTTTCGTGAAGTTCATATAGTTTGTACAGCAGCCATGTTAACTGCAGCTGGTGATGAGGTGACATATGAAGACCTTATATCAGAGTAGGAGGTATGTTTTTTGTTAATTAATTTCTCTGAGCAGATATAGTGCAAAATGAAAACTGTGCTTAATGAAGTGCGATCCTGTTTTTGCGTTCTTTATTCAGAACGTTCTGTGGTTCAACATTGGAAGTGTGGACACTTTCGAAAGGAACCTTGAAAATGTCCAGCTGGAGTTCAACATCGAACCTCCCAACTTTGTCCCTGTCATCTACAAGAACGAGATGGATGGGTAAGGCAATGCTGATCAATCAGCATCGTGTTCTCAAGACATGTTAAAATGCCATTGACAGTGACTTACTACAATGTCAATAACTGACCATCATGTCATGCCAGTGAGTGTTTACCTATGTACCACAGAGATCAGCCTGATCTTTGCTGTAGTCTGCAATACATGACCATATATATTTCTACCTGTTTTGCGTTTGTTTGTACTATTTGTTTGTCAGTACTTATTCTTTTGCCGTCTTCGCCTTCTCATTCCATGCCCCTTGTGGTGCGGGCGCTGCGCAGTTCCTGCTGCGGCAGGCTTGCTTTTGCGTGTAGACCTTGCCCTAACCCGTGCTTCCGTCGGCAACATGCCGATGGCAGTACAGTTATTGTATGCCGAGCTTGTACATGACGCGCAGCGAGACTTGGTTGTCAGGAGCTTCAGAGTGTGCACAGAACTACTAACCCCTTCCTCCGGCATGTTATCAATAAGTGAAAGTGATTTTTTCTGTGAAATTTGTTTTCTCAGACTGCCTGATTTTTTGGACGTTCTCACGCTCCTTGAGTCCGAAAAAACGGTTGTCAACTGTAATCGTAAAGCCCAACGTGCTCTGTGAAAAACAGCGTTATTTTTATTTTAAGCTCACATCATATTATTCACATCATTATTCACATTTGAAATATTTGACTCAGTTTACAATAAATTTTTATGATTTATATTTTTCTCACAATCAAGAACTTGTTATTCGTGCAGCTTTACATTCAGTGATTAAATAGCTGGGCAGTGACAAAATAAAATGCCCCTATTGACATGAGCAGTGGAAGGATCTGCTGTGTCTTTGTCACTGCATAGGCATGTTTAATTTATGACATTTTATGCTCTAGTCAAGGCTGCTGTAATCCCTGTTTGAGCCTTTGTCATGATCTCTGTTTTTTTTGGTGACGTCTAATATAGTCAGTCCTAGTACTGAGTCTTTCATGTAGTATTAAAATTTTTTTCTTTTAAAACCTTGTGTTTGCAAAAATACTGTAGCTAAGCATTGCTTATATCTTAACAAAATGAGCAGCTTCACAGACAATACTGTAGGGTTCCTGAAATAGGTTAAGAAGACAAGTGTCCACCGAGATATGTGAGACAGATACTGCGCCATTTCCTTTCTTCAAAAACCAATTTACCTTTCAGACTAGACCCAGTAAGCATCAGCAAATACTACAGCATTGCCCCAGTGACCGTGTAGAGTAGTTATCAGTATTCTTTAAAACAGTGCAAAAGACAGGGACACAGATAGAAAAGACACACACAGCGCAGTGTGTGTCTTTTCTATCTGTGCCCCTGTCTTTTGCGCTGTTTTAAAGCATCATGGTTTACCAACTAGCCTGCATGTCTACCCTTGTTAGTTATCAGTGTTCTGTGATCCTGCTCTAATTGCCTTTCTGTCTGTGTGGCTGCTGGGGTGTTGCATTATTGGCTCATTGTTGCTGTTGTGAAAAAGCTTATTGATGCATAATGTAGCCATGCAAATTTTGTAGCTTGTGTTTGTGTTTTGTGATGAAACACCTCATCACACTGCCAGAACTGCAGTCATTTGTGCTTGAGAGGATTCGGTGTAGTAGTGTTGCCAAGCAGTTTTACTGGAATGACTACATATGAAATAAATTATAATTAACTACATTGTTTCACATTGTTTTCACAGTGAAATTATTGAGAGCTGAATACATTGAATGTATTGCAGAATACATGCATAAAAATAGGCTTGTAGTTGTACCGCATTTGAAATTTGCCAGTCGCCAGTATCGACTGGAAACAATGATCAGTCTGTGTACATAAAAGGGGACTGAATGTACTATTCGAAACTTGAACTATGGTTGTAAAGAGTGCTGTTCTTTTCTTTTCAGGTCGAGTGTCATTGGTATCCTGCCAACACTACTATTGTTTGGCTTCCTTTTTTGGACAATGCGGCGGTCTGCAGGGTTCATGGGGGGCGGTGGTGCTAGGAGAGGTGGTGGCATCTTTGGCATGGGTGAGACAACAGCGAAGCTGATCAATCCAAATGACATTGGAGTCAAATTCAAGTAAGTTCATCTCTGGCATGACGTAATTAAGTTTCTTTTTTATGCCTTTGAATAAGTTGCAACTACTTTTATGGTGAGCATTTAGGGCTCTGAAATGAAGTAGCTCACTTAGAAAAATACAAATGATGTGTCTGTGACATACCTCGGCACCATGAGAGGTGGCTAATTCACACTCACACTCGCACTCACATCCACTCACACTCACACTCATGTCCACTCGCACCTACAACCACTCACTCACACTTGCACTCAAGTCTACTAGCACTCACGACCACTCATACTCACAACCACTAACACTCATGACCACTCACTAACACTCGCACTTGCAACCACTCGCTCACACACTTGCACTCGCTCACACTTGCACTGATGACCACTCGCACTCACGACCACTCGCAGTCACAACCGCTCTCGCGTACTCATGACCACTCACACCCATAACCACTCACTCGAACTCACACTCAAGTTCACTTATACCACAACCATTCACTCATGCTTTTGTCCACTCACTGACATTCACGTTCACTCAGTGTTTCTTTGTTTGCTGACAACAGAGGGGTTGAAAGATTTACTGCCGCTGCCAACTGCGCTCGTGGCTCCCTTGGCATAGCCTGGGTCACACAAATGTGGCGGTGAGCTGCTAAGGCTCTGTCAGGCTCTTTGGTCAGTTTGTGCAAAAACACACACTCACTAGCACTTGCACTCATGTCCACTCGCACCTACAACCACTCACTCACACTTGCACTCACTAGCACTCGCACTCATGTCCACTCGCACCTACAACCACTCACTCACACTTGCACTCACTAGCACTCGCACTCATGTCCACTCGCACCTACAACCACTCACTCACACTTGCACTCACTAGCACTCGCACTCATGTCCACTCGCACCTACAACCACTCACTCACACTTGCACTCACAACCACTCACGCGTACTCATAACCACTCACTCGCACTTACAACTACTCATTCACACTCATGTTCCCTCATACCACAACCATTCACTCACGCTTATGTCCACTCACTCACATTCACGTTCACTCACTGTTTCTTTGTTTGCTGACAACAGAGGGGTTGAAAGATTTACTGCCGCTGCCAACTGCGCTCGTGGCTCCCTTGGCATAGCCTGGGTCACACAAATGTGGCGGTGAGCTGCTAAGGCTCTGTCAGGCTCTTTGGTCAGTTTGTGCAAAAACACACTCACTAGCACTCGCACTCATGTCCACTCGCACCTACAACCACTCACTCACACTTGCACTCACTAGCACTCGCACTCATGTCCACTCGCACCTACAACCCCTCACTCACACTTGCACTCACTAGCACTCGCACCTACAACCACTCACTCACACTTGCACTCACTAGCACTCGCACTCATGTCCACTCGCACCTACAACCACTCACTCACACTTGCACTCACTAGCACTCGCACTCATGTCCACTCGCACCTACAACCACTCACTCACACTTGCACTCACAACCACTCACGCGTACTCATGACCACTCATAACCACTCACTCGCACTTACAACTACTCATGATTCCTCATACCACAACCATTCACTCACGCTTATGTCCACTCACTCACATTCATGTTCACTCATTGTTTCTTTGTTTGCTGACAACGGAGGGGTTGAGATATTTACTGCCGCTGGGGCTCTGTCAGGCTGTTTGGCCAGTTTGTGCAAAACGCGCACGCACGCACGCGCACGTGCACACACACACACACACACACACACACACACACACACACACACACACACACACACACACACACACACACACACACACACACACACACACACACACACACACACACACACACACACACACACACACACACACACACCTAGCAACCTGCTGGCAGAGGAAGGCAGTCCCTGCGCTGCTGGGGCATCAGTGTAACAACGCACTTCCAAAGGAATATTTATTCTCTTTAAACCACAGAAAATATGACACATCTGTCTTTTGTTAACCACAAAAAAAGGACCTGAATATATTGCCTCAGATTGACCCGGCAAGTAAGCAGTTCTTGGAACGCAACATCATGTGTCCTTGGCTGCCAGTATCGTCAAAAAAACCTGCAGGGCCATAACATTTCATTCTAAACAATGGTGGAACAGGTCCGAGAGAATAAAGGTATGGGGCACATTTGGCGTCCCCTTGGATAATTAGGGGTGGGGGGTTCTGTGTCTAAGTGTGTCAGTGTCTAAGTAGCACTCGCGAGTTCGCCTTGACATTGGCCTTGGACGGTGTCCAAGGGCCAATCTTGGGTTTGCCTTGACAATGACATGTATGTGAGTCTGCATGAACACATTTCGCGGGAGGGCGTTTTTGAAAAGATTGAGTGTGTTCGTCTCAAAAAAGGAAATGGCTGGAGTGGGCCCTAAGTACAGATTTGCTATGCTGAACAAGGATCCAAAGGGTAGTGGCCAATCAGTCGCTTTACAACAGCCTCTTGGGCTTATTTTTGGGTGTAGTTAAGAGCAGGGCTGGCTTCGTCTAGCCAGAGCAAGTATGTGTGACTGACCTGTGGGCATGCCTGCCACGCAGTACGTTGTCTGCTGCACATGATCCCTCTCTGAAGGAGGCTTCAGAAATCAGCGGGGTGTTCTCGCTTGAGGCTGGTGCATGCGCTCACATCCACTCATTCGCACTCACACGCACAACCACACTCACACTCACAGACGTGAGTGCGAGTGAGGCGATATGAGCGTGCTGACCTATGGTCTGTGATGCCTAAGTTCTGTTTGAATCGTGCTCAGTGTCTAGCTTATGGTAGTCATGGTTGACTGCTTATAATCAGGAATGAATAGTACATGCAAATCTGGTCTTATTTGAGGTCAGGCAGGACAGCTGGTGTTCGTGAATGCCCTTTTGCTGTGGCACCTTGCTTGGTCTTCCTGACAACTTTGTACACCAGCAACTTTGATAGCACCTTTATAGAAATAGGTAGTCAGTTAATACACAGATTCAAGTATGAAAGCTGCTAATGTGAGTATCCTAAAGTAAGAGGCACTCGTAGAGTTATGCATTGAACAAGGCAATTGAGCCCTGAAATATTTCAAGCAGCCCAGTACCACTGTTGAGCATACGTGTGTGAACGATGACATGCAGAAATTGCCTGTATGACTCATAGCATGTGTTTGGAAAATGATTTTCAAATTTAAGTTCAGATGATGTCATTTTTGTACTAACAGGTGCCAACTACTGTTCTGGTAAGTCATTGCTATTGGAGCCATCAGCATATGATGTTGTATTGCATATTGTGTTCTTAAGTAGTACTAATACAAAGTACTAAGAACGGTGAAGGCTGATTTTTGAGAATCAACAGTTCCAGGTTCTCGGAAGTTTCTGCTGTAGTTCATTCATACTATACTAGATGCTTATGCACGATACATATAGAAGCAGAATGCTTCCAGTTGTAGTACATATGTTTTTGTATTTTAATTGCAACTTTTACTGCAGGTACAGAAAGCATGTACTTGGTAAAGTTGAAAATTGCTCAGCAGTAATGCAAATTTTTTTCGCTTTTACTCTTCTTGGTAAGTTATTGCTGTTGATTTTACTTTTCTATAGAGATGTTGCTGGTTGTGAAGAAGCAAAAGTGGAGATTATGGAGTTTGTCAACTTCTTGAAAAACCCCCAACAGTACATTGAGCTTGGTGCGAAGATTCCAAAGGTAATGTGCCAATGAGAAAATTTCAGCTTTTTGTTCTGTGCAGGAATAGTGGCTCATGCCTCTTTCATTCATTGCACTCATGCTTTGCATGTGTGCAGTGAGCACTCTTTCATTCAGAGTTGTGTCTAACCAAACTGTTAATGTGCACAAATCACTGAAGTAAGCCCTAGTTCTCAGAGCCCAACTACATATCAGTGCTAAAAATGAAGCCTTGAGCATTTGCCAAAAGCTTTGTGAATTTACCTGAGTGGAATGCTTTGGTTTGTTGGGTAAATGCTTTTTTTTTTTTAAGGAAAGTTGGCAGTTTGATTTTGATGCCCATACCTTTACTTTTTGCTGCTGTGATGTTAATGCTGCAATGGTTGAGGAAATTGTAACTACCAGCCTGCTCTGATGGTGCAGTGGTTCTCATGTGAGGGCCTATGGACTCATTGCATACTATGAAGGCCCCAGAAGCTGCTCCTCTTGAATAGAGCCTTCTGCATTTTTTGGCAGAATGGAAAGGCTCAATGGAATGATGTGTATCTATTTAGGTCCAAAATGTGAATTGACTCATGGTTCTTCATTTTATGAATGATTTCTTTAAAAATCCAGCATTACAGTCTTGTGACATAATCCATATGTAAAGTGAAATGAGCTCGTGCAGAATATCTTGGGTTGTTCTTTGGTATGTACTCGTGGCACATTCGTAACTGAGAACCATGTGTTAATGAATGGTGTGTTTTTGTTATTTCTTTAGGGCGCCATTTTGACGGGACCTCCTGGCACGGGCAAGACCCTGCTTGCCAAAGCAACTGCTGGTGAAGCTAATGTCCCATTCATAACAGTTTCTGGGTCGGAGTTCCTTGAGATGTTTGTCGGTGTTGGCCCGTCTCGGGTGAGTAACTAAGATTTGTTATGGTCAAGTTACTTTATTTGACGTATCTTTTAATGTTTTTTTAATGCTATCTGCTGAAAAAGCTTGGAGTAAAGAAATCATTTATTTGATGGTGGGAATTGCTAGTCATGAGGAAGCATTACTAGTGAAGGGGAAGCATGCAGAGCAATAGAGAGCTGGTTCTTTGCATCATCTGCAGTTGGGTCTTAGTGGATAAACATGCAGAATCAGTATAGGGGTGTGTGAATAATCGAAACTTCGAATATGAATCGAATGTGTCTGTTATTCAGTTCATATTCAGTTTGATAAAGTTATATTCGAGAATTTCCGAATGTTTGAAAATTTTCTAATATTCAACAGTGGTCGAATACCGTGCCCGACTTTCATTAATCTGACTGTGGAAAAGCCACAGTATCTGGACAGATTACCCGAAGATAGAGTTTAAAGGGCCAGGAAAATAGTATAAAAGCACCCTTCTCACTTTCTTCTCTGTCATTTATCGCTTGGGTCTGTTGCACATTCGGATGCTGATAGGCTGAAACCTCATGATAAATTCTGTAAGTGGGCTTTTCCACATATCACAAATAATAAGAACAAGCTGGTTGACCACTGAGTGTGCTTTGAACAGTCACAGCTAGAGAGCGCACAATTTTTTTGTTTGACCCTTCTTAATGTGTTACATACTTGACACCCACTCATTGTACTTGTTCTGTTGCCTTCAGGACTCTTCTAGCATGAGCTCTGCCATCTCGTTTTAGTCAGCTGTGTAATGTGAAAAGGCTGACATGCGGAATTTTGCGTGGGGCTTTCAGTGGTGGGGTAGGTGACCTGAGATGTCACCGGCAAGGCAAGCGATTATGTAAAAAATATCACCTATTGTATTGGATGGTATTGCGCACACCTGTGACGTGCACGTAATGACAGGCATTACGACGATCGGAGGGCTGTTGCTAGGCCATAAATAGCCTGGTCTCCAAGTTTCGGTTTCTCAGCTTCATCTCCAGCCTGCGGCAACGACGGTTATTGGCCGTGCATTTGTGAACTGACTGAACCCAGCAGTTCTTTTCTTTATAGAAGCAGTCTCGCTGTTTCAATGCCACTGTGCGTTCCACTCGCTTACACCCGCGTAGTTCTTTCAGCACACAATTGTGTTTGTGCGATGGAGCCTCATCACAAAGTTTCACCGCATTTTGCGCATTGCCAGTCTTGTCAATTAAAGGGTTTCATTTCGTTAGTCCCTTTGCAGACAACATTACTGGTCACATACCGCTGTGCTGTCTTATCAAACAGTGTACATTTCTGTGCACATCATGTTTCTTTTGGATGGTGCCGAATCAGTCTAGTCTTGTTTATTTCAGTTGCGAAGGCCATGCACTATATTTTGAAAAAAAAGGGCAACAACATTTGCCCATTTATCCTTTTCTGAAACTTTTTTTTTATTCTGGACAGATATTTGGTTTGATTTTCAAAGACAGCTTTTTTTTATATTCATATTCAATTCATATTAAAAAATTGCAGTATTCGTACACCCCTTGTAATCACACAAACCAATGTGCTTCTTCTCATGTATGCTCGCAAGTGATCTGTGACATCTTGTCTATACAGGCTGTGAGTGAAATATTTAAAATTGTAAGCTGTGTGTTGAAGTCCTGCCTTTTGCTCATCTTGGTTTTGCTTTGTAGGTGCGTGATATGTTCTCTATGGCTCGGAAGAATGCCCCTTGCATTCTGTTCATTGATGAGATTGATGCAGTTGGCCGAAAACGAGGTGGTCGAAGCTTTGGTGGCCATAGTGAACAAGAGAACACACTTAACCAGCTACTAGTGGAGATGGACGGCAAGTTCTGACTTTATTTGCAGTGACAGTTGCCAGTGTTGTTCCCTTTCGACATGTACCATTCATTTAGGGTTAACAGGTTCTCTTGGATGAATGAAGTAGGAAGTAATGATTGTTGCTGGTGCTAGGTGAAATTATTAGTTTATTGCATATAATTCAGAACCAATTTTTTGTTTGGTTAATAGCGTTTTTTTTTTCTTTTTAATTCTTAAAACTTCACTGTAAAGTCTAATGTATATTTTAGTTATTATTGGTACATTTACCCATACTTTACTACCGTATAAACTCGTGTGTAAGGGTAGCACTTTTTAAACAAAAATTCGGGCATAAATTTTGAAGGTGCAGCCCATACACAGATTAAAAAAAAGCATATAACTGTATTTTTTTTTCTCACTTATCGAGTCCAAAATAGGGGTGTGGCCCTTGCACAAAATTATACAGTAATTATAGCTCACTACTGGAGTTATTGAAGGACTGCACATCGAAGGACTGCACATATTCACGCTGTCAATCAGGTGATAGAGAAATGTGCAGAATATAACCAACCCCTATACAGTCGACGACCGATTTTTCGGACTCTCTAGGGACCGCGAAAACGACCGAAAAATCGGGCAGTCCGGAAAATCAAATTTCACCGAAAAAATCGCGAACTTATTTCCACTATGCCGGAGAAAGCGGCCAATTGTATTGCACACATTCTAAAGCTCCTCATGACTATATTTCGCCGCGCGAAATACCGTATAAACGCGTATAAGGGCCGCACTTTTTTTTTTCCAGATTCGAGGGCCAATTTTCGGGGTGCTGCCCATACACGCGATATGGGAAAAAAAAATTTTTTTAAAGTAAAAACACACCAACCAGGGAATGAGCGACATTTATTCTACGTTCAATCGTCACTCGCGAAGTATTTAGACTCCTGAGCTGGTGCTGCGCTCTGGTGCACGCTCATGCCAAAAGAAGCCGCGCAGCATGTCCGCTGTCAACGCGTAGCCGTTGTTCCGAAATTCCATCACATAGAGGAGCAGCTCTTCTTCCAGTTCAGGAAACTCGCACGGCTTGACTCGGCAAGCGCGCTTTTTGCAGCTTGTGTTTCTCTTTTGGTTGCACCATCATCGGACGCACTTCTCGGCCACGTCGAATTTCCCGCCCGCCGCACGCTTACCGACCGCGTTCGAGAGCTAACTCCCAGCCGTGTAGCTTAAGGTGCTTGCCCATCGCGCTAAAACTGTGAAGCTCGGCGGCAGCACGCGAAAGCCACTATCACGGCGAACGCGCTAACACGCATGCTAACACGCCACGAAAGGCTGGAGCTGGCGATACTGATGCCGATGTGAACAGCGGAAAATCGCGACAGAGAAAAATGTTGATGATAATGATCACGGCGCCATCCATAGACGGCACTTGGAAGCTCCGGTGCGCGCGCGTGGCCTCCGTGAACGGCGCGGCGCCGGAGCAGATCGCGGCCACGATAAGATCCGGCGGCGCGCCCGAAGCGCGCTTCGATCGTATTCGCGTTCCGTGTTCGGGACTAAAGACTCGGCACAGATGAGTTCCGTGAACTCAGACTACGGTTCAAGTTCGTGCGGCGGAAGACATTCAAGGACAGTACGAATCCGAAAACACGCGAGCGCAATGTGCCGACTCGCGCAGAATTTCAGCGTCGCAAGAGGCTCCCTTTAAGCTTGAATTTCGTTTTGTTTGATCAAGTTTTCGATATCCCCTGCAGTCTGAATTAATGAGGTTCCACTGTACACATTATATGGCGGCTTGGGTACTGGCGGCGAGTGCGAACGAGGTCCGAAAAATCGAGTGGTCAGTTGCGGTGCGTCCGAAATTTCAAGCGCTCTTACACATTGGCTCTATGGGCCATGTCGCGGTGCCGCGAAAAAGTCCGAATAATCAAGCATGTCCGAAAAATCAGGCGTCCGAATTTTCGGTCGTCGACTGTATATAGCCTTCATTGATTATGAGAAAGCATTTGACTCAGTGGAAACCTCAGCAGTCATGCAGGCGTTGTGGAATCAGGGTGTAGATGTGTCTTATGTGAAAATACTGGAAGATATCTATACCGACTGCACAGCTACCATAGTCCTCCATAAAGTCAAAAATAAAATTCCAATAAGGATGAGTGTCATGCAGAGAGACATGATCTCGCCAATGCTATTCACCGCCTGTTTACAAGAGGTATTCCGAGGCCTCGATTGGGAACAGTTGGGGTAAAGAGTTAATGGAGAATGCCTAAGTAATCTGTGATTTGCTTGCGACATTGCCTTGCTAAGTAACTCAGGAGATGATTTGCAAAGCATGATCAATGAGTTAGACAAGCAGACCAGAATGGTGGATCTAAAAGCTAACATGCCAAAAACAAAAGTAATGTTGAACAGTCTTGCAAGGGAACAGCAGTTCACAATTGGTAGTGGTGCGCTGGAAGTGGTAAGGGAGTACGTCTACTTAGGACAGGTAGTGACTGCTGATCCGGATCATGAGAGCGAAGTAACTAGAAGTATAAGAATGGGGTGGAGCGGATATGGCAGGTTCTCTCAGACCATGAATGGCAGTTTACTAATATACCTCGAGAGAAAAGGATACAATAGCTGTATCTTACCGGTACTCACCTATGGGGCAGAAACGTGGAGGCTAACGAAACTGGTTCAGCTTGAGTTAGGGACAATGCAGTGAGCTATGGAAAGAAAAATGACAGGTGTAACGTTAAATAGATTGGAAGTGGGCAAAGTGGGTGAGGGAACAAACGCGAGTTATTGACATCCTAGTCGAAATCAAGGGGAACAAATGGCCTTGTGCAGGGCATGTAATGCGAAGACAAGATAACCGCTGTTCCTTAAAAGTAACGGAGTGGATTCCAAGAGAAGGCAAGCGTAGCAGGGGGCGGCAGAAAGTTAGTTGGGCGGATGAGATTAAGAAGTTTGCATGGATACGGTGGCCGCAGCTGGCAAAGGACAGGGTTAATTGGAGAGACAGGGGAGAGGCCTTTAACCTGGGCATAGTCAGGCTGATGATGATGATGATGCACATTGTTGAAATACTTTCTGAGGGGGAACACTGCTTATACATGCAATGTGCCGTCACTCACAAGCTTAACAGAAATGCTTGAGCATGTGGTTTGGACTGACATTAGCACCTCTAGATGTTGGCCACAGGGTCCAAGACCATGCTTCACGGTATGTCTGCAGTGGCTAATGATAGTGAGTGCTAATGACCTCTGGCCAATGAAATTCTTGCTAAGTTTGCAGGTGACAATACTGTATCTTATGGCAGACACCTAGCAAACATTTGATAAAATGTGTACCTGAATAGTTCAGATGACACAGTGCAAGGTTACATCTGAATACATGGGATCTTGCCTCGTATCGCATCACATAACGACTCATTAAATCATGACTGCGCTACTTACATGTGATTGCTGTTGTGTGGTAGATCCTTTATATTAGCCGGGCATAGACCTTTCCTACAACATTATATCAATGCTTCCTCTCAACCCTTGTTTCTGTCCCATATTTAAAGAAGATAAGGTAGCAAGGCTGAGGTTGAAATGGGAGTGACTGTGGTCATGGAGGCAAAGACAAGGTTGCAAGGCTGAAGGGGTATTGGGAGTTAGACTGTGGTCATGGAGGCTGCTTTTTGATAAGACGAAATGCAAAAAAAAAAGCTCATGTATTGAGGTTTCTGTGTGCAATAACGAATCTCAGGGGATCAAATTAATTCCAAGCTTTGTACTACTGTGTGCCTTAAAGGGCAACTCCGGCGATTTTTCGATGTGCATCGATTGAAATGAAATTTTAAGTCTGTATTCTTTATGATAGTCTGATGCCTCATGTAAAATTTCGCACCTGAAACCGGCGTAGTTTTTCCGCAAGCGAATTTTGAAGACAAGCGCTCCTCGACGCGAGCGGCACCCACTGATCGAGCAACTTCTACAGGCCACCCTGTTCTGTGACGTCACTGGCGGGGCGGCGTGTCAAGCTGGTTGGGCGCGCGCTGGCGCTGGCAGTGCAGGGGAAAACTGAAAATTGGTTTTGAGGAAAGTAAATGACGCAGCAATGGCCACCCGAACCGCGACGTAAGGGAGGAGTGAAAGAAGAAAGGAAGAAAGAGGTCCGTAGTGGAGCTCTCCGGAATTATTTCGACCACCTGTACAATTTCGCGCCATCTCAACGTGCTTGATGTGATGTGTACGCCAGAGAGATGGGTCACGGCAACTTCTGTTGTGCTGTGGGGTGCAGAAATTCTTGATCTGTGACAACGGGCATGATCTAGCGTAGGTTTCCTAGCGATAAGAACCTTCGCGATAAGTTGGTGAGAGCTGTCCGCCGTGTAAACTGGTCTCCGAGGAAGCATTCCCGCTTGTGCTCGGAACATTTCGCTGCAGATTGCTATGAAGACAGCGTGTACTTCAAAGAGAGCTTTGGACTCGCTAAGGCTTCGTTCAACTGGCGCTTGAAGGCATATTCTGTGCCAACGTTATTCTAGTACAACCGTCTATCGCAGCGGCCAGCTGAACGAAGCGCGGCCGTCAAGAAGAAGTGGTATGTTGGATATTAGAACTGTAGCTGACGTGAACTCCCAAAAGCTCGCCGTCGAGATAAAGCTTCGCAGAGAGGACTGTTGGTGATGCATGCCCCTGTAAGGACGTTGTGCACCGCGGCAACGTTCCGGCAGCAGATTCTTTCATCAGGCTGGGTCGGCCGGCACTGGCCACACGAACAGCTGTCGGCGGGTGCATCTCATTAACTTTCGTTCTGACGACTCTGTCACAAATGCATGTACGAGAAATGACTCAAGTAGTCACTTCTCCGAGTTCAGACCGTCTCCGTGTTGCAGGTGACGCGGCCTGTGGTGTAACTCGGCTGGCTCGCTCGGCGGTGGATCATACCTAAAAGGCGACTCGTCCAGTCCAAAATCGTCGAATGAGTCGTCTTATAAAGACTCGCTGGTCTCGGAAAAGCTGTCCTCCGCGCTTTCAGTCATGTCGACAGCGCGGCTCAGTGTAGTTGTGATATCTTCGGGGGCTTCACAGCGCGGCGAACCCGCTCGTGACGTCACAGTCAATACCGCACGAAGGCACCTCCCCGGTTTCGGTTTTGCGGTTTCGGTTTCGAGTTTTGCGTTTTTTGCTGTTTAAAAATTATTTTACGGTTGCTTTTGAAAACCTTGTATCGTACACATTACAGGAGGTTCCTAGGAACACAAAACAGCCATTTACTTAAAATGGCTGAAAAATCGCCGGAGTTGCCCTTTAAAGCTCACTGTTGTTGCTTTCACATGGAAAAATCCATTACCCATTAACCAAGACTTAGGTGTTGGAAAGAAACTTGATTCATTTTGTAGGCTTACATGCATTTATTGAGCATCTGTTAGTTTTGTCATCATGCCAGTACTCCCAACATAATTTTATGTGGCACTGGCAGGTACTAGTAAATTTATGTCAGCATAAAATACACAGTGGTGCAACTGATGTGCATATATTTTTAGGTGTCACTGTAAATTGCATGGCCATCTGATTCTGATTATGCCTCACTCTTTTCTCTGTAGCATTGTGAAGGCTTTTTTTTGCCTCTCATTTTGCAGTTAACTTGTTGCACCAGATTATTACATTTGCTGACCAAAGACTAGAAGGGACAGCAGCTGCTGTTTTTCTGATGGCTGCTGATTTTGAACCAGTTACTGACAGAATAGCAAGAATTCAGTGCCATTGACTACTAGTGTAACCCTGTAGGACAATGTAGCTTTTTTTTGTTGATCAGGTTAGCATGGAATCTATTCATATGCTGTTCATTTTTGCTGGGTGGTATTTATTAATGACAAGATACATGTGTAGGTAGTATTCACTGACGTCGCAGTGGCTGCCGGTTTGTTGTCTATGGAGCACTCTGAAAGGCTGCGGGCGTGTCTGATGGGATTATCGCCTCCTGCTCTGACCTGCACTGCTGAAGCTACGAGCTGGACAACAAAATGGTGCCCGTGACGTCATGCGAATACCTCCTATAACAGCATCTGTGCAGTTTTATTGCACCGATATTGTACAGGGAACTACAGCTTATCTGTGAAAAGTGCAGTTTATGAAGGGTCCAAGTTACAGTATGGAAATTATATTGTATTGGCCACTCTTGTTCCAGGCAGGCTGTGGCACGGTACACATGTAGGTAGAAAGAGAATGCTTCTTTTATGGCTTATTCAAACTGCGATTCGGAGCACCGCCTTGAATCCACGGAGGAGCGCAGTATTCGTTGCAGTCCAATCAGAGCTCAATATCTGAATCCAAATCACCCTTCGAATCGGCCTGTTTGGTTTCGTGGAGCAAGAAAACTTGCTCCAGATTGCCAATTGGAATATGCCATTATTGTTTGTCTGTGCCCTGGTAGTATGCTCAGAATCCAGTAAAGCATGCAGTTAGCTGGTGCTGTTCTATACAGGTTCCTACTATATGAAAGGGAACAATGTTTGAGAGTTCAATTCATGATTACTCTCTATTTATGTGTGACAAGCACACTTTTTCCTGTTTTCTAACTAGTTTTCCTCTTATATGTAAATGAAGCCAGCAGTCCTTTGTGTTTCAATATCCAAAAGTCACCTTCAACTTTAGTGGAGAAATAACGCAAAAAATGCGTCTTTTTGTGCAACTGGTTGTTCCCTTTCATATTGGAGGGACTCATGCAAATTTTGTAAGAATTCATTCATGTAACTCTACATTTCATTAAAATTGGATTCATGCCATTCATCAGGCTATTGTACCCCTAAGCATGGAACAGTGGTAATGTAACTGCTTACAAACACTTGGATAAGTTGCTGAGGGTAGGTGTTTGTTTTCATTTCTGGAATAGGCTTCAACACAACTACGAATGTCGTTGTTTTGGCTGCTACAAACAGAGTTGACATTCTCGATCAGGCTCTGTTGAGGCCTGGGCGCTTTGACCGCCAAATCTTTGTCCCTGCTCCAGACATCAAAGGGCGGTAAGGGACACTTTTCTTCAAAAATGTTGTAATTCTTCTTTATGTGTTGTTATTGAATACTGATTAATCTTATCTTTTAGTGCCTCCATATTTAAAGTGCACTTGAAGCCACTGAAAACACTCTTGGACAAGATGGATCTTGCCCGGAAAATGGCAGCTCTTACACCTGGGTTCACAGGTATTCATGATTGTAATACACTGGTTTGCAGAACTTGAAATGTGCTATACTTTGCACTTTGAGAAAGGCTTTTTAGGGTGTTGAGTGGCTGTTTATATCTCTTTGCTGATGCAGGTGCTGATATTGCCAATGTCTGCAATGAAGCTGCCCTTATAGCTGCTCGTGATCTCAATGACAACATCAACATGAAGCATTTTGAGCAGGCTATAGAACGAGTTGTTGCTGGTAAGGCACATGAAGATAACTGTATGTCTTCCTCAGGAAAACTTTCATGTTTCTATAGTCTTCCTGAGAAAACTTTGTTGTCAAACGTGTTCTTTTCGATGTCCTGTGTATGATGAGCAGTGCATGGTTGGTATTACATTCTCATTCATTTTTCTGTGCTCATAACTGCAGTACTGTTCAGATTGGTAAAGTGTTCTTTTCGAAATAAACTTGCATTAACATGGGCTTTACAGGAAATGGCAGAATAGCCTTCTGTGCTATATTCGAAGGGTTCCTAAGCGTCTCTTTGTTAGGCCTACTAAACACCTCAGATCAGGCAACACTGCAAAGAGGAAGGGGACAGAGAGAAACACATGGGCCTGTTGACAAGCAGATGGTTTCATAATGTAGAAAGAAGGTATATACTACATGCAGTATGTAATGCATGTTTGTACTTTTTATTTAACCCACTCCTGCCATAGTGCATATTGTGCTGCAGTAGTTATAAAAAAATAAAATGGCTGGAACATACACTGCAAGCAAAAAAAAAAGTACATATTTGAGAGAACCAGTACAACTACAGAGCACAAACAGTACTAGAGCACCAGACCTTAAGGCCTGGTGCTTAGGTTTTTCAGAGGAAACACTTGGTAGAGGTGGCACTTAAAAACCGTTCAGAACCAGCTGTTCTGCATTACGGCCTGCATGAAGCAAATTGTGCCAGCCCGGCATGAAGCCTCCCTTTAAGTTGCAGGTTGTTAAAGTTTCAAAAAGGTGCTTATGCTAAATTGTTGATTGGCTAAGTGTCAGAGGTTACTTTCGTTCAGTCCTAACTGCATTGTTTGGGTTTAATGTGTTGGTTTCACACAAAGTTGAAAAATATGCCTCGGGATGTGGTATAGGTGTAGCTTTCCAGAAAAAATGAGAAAGCTTCACCTCTTTTTTTTTGCTGTGTTGTATTGTTAAGATGCGAGCTGTGTCCAGAAAGTTGTGGGAATATGATTGCTGTGTCCCGTTGGGACCACAGCACAAGGACACATAGGCTAAGGCTCCAGGTACATTTTAAGACTTGTTTTAAGTGCCCTTTGTGATGGTCAGAAGTTTGGTATTGTAGTACCCTGTTGAAATACCTTGTCAGCAAAAAATGCATAATGGTTTGGAGCAGCAGTGCATTGGATTGTTTGGTAAGCCAAATATGAGATGAGTGATCACTGTAGATGAGTCCTAGGTGTTTACATAAGACCTGGAGACAAAGGGACATACTGCTGAATACCACGCAACATTAGCACATTTGCCCAAACTGACGCACGAGTAAATTGAATATGATGTCATGCTTATTGTTGTTGCCAAACCATTAACAAGGAATTCCAGTAGTTTCACTTCAAAGTTTTTTATCATTTGAGGAAGAGAGCTGTCTACATGCTTAGTGAGATCATCATTTCATGGATCCTGTTTCACAGTGTAGCACCAATAATTAGCACTTCAGTGATTGCAAAAGAGCTGTGAACTGGGAATCTGAGGCGAGTTGTTTTAAATCCATCCTATAGCCCAGACAGGGCTCTGTAAACTTATTTCATCTTGCAGTAGCTCTGGAGATATTTGAAAGGGCAGCAGTTCTTAGTGATGAATGTCCAAAGGTCATAATACAGTTTCTGGACATGCATGCAGTTAAAGGTTTCTAGCAAGGCTACCACAATGTTGGAAATGCTGGAAAGGTTGTGTGTGTTCTCAAGAGATTTGTAAATTCTTTTCAATAGAAAAAATTTAAAAAATAATTCTCACTACTTCCTAGACTTAACTCATAGTCAGACTTGGCTCAGCTACACTGACCTGCTACATCAACTGTAATACGTGCTCACAAGTACACACTTGTCAAAATTTCAGAAAATTTCAGAATTTCAGGTAAAAAATTTGTCAGCTCAAAAAAATAGGCCTGTAGGATTACTATTGAGACATGGCACTTTTGTGCGAAGTTTATTGTTGGGTAAAACTGCTTCCTTTTTTAGTAAAAAGTACTTTCTGAAAATATCTTTACAGGTGGTTTCTAGTGCTTTTTGGAATGATTCATGCATGTGCAAGCAGGTTAGAGCACTGCGTGTTGATGCTAGAATGAGTTATGCTGAGGCATAGGACATTTCTTTTCATGCTAGGCAGTGGAAATACTTGGCCATGTCCTTTTGTGAACCAGAGTACCAGGGAATAAAGCTTAGAAAAGGTCACCTGATGAGTCACATGCTGATTGTCCGCCAGCTGCTCGCATGCACACGAACGACTGCAGAAGCAGACAACACAGCAGACTAACTGGACATTTGTGGGTGTCCTTGTAGCCCTCCTCACGCTGGCTTCCTAGAATCTTTCAAGGAGTGAGACAGGTATGCACAGCACAACTGCACCAGCACAAAGAAAATGGGCAGACGATGGTGCCATGCCAACCACTCTGTTGACATAAGAGCGCCCTCGCAGTAGTAAAAAAAAAATGAACGAAAATATCATTGCTGTTTACACGTGAGAGCTTTAGTTGTTCTAGCAATACAGCAGACCATCGCTGTCCTCTCCCTGAATCTGTGATTTAGCCTGTTGTGGGGAGGATAATATTTTTACAACGTCTTATGCTTGTAACTTTTAGAGTTTGTAGCTGTTCACAAATAGTGAGGCCAGTTTCTTTTCTAATTCAATGCTTTAAGGAATGGAGAAGAAGACCAATGTGCTGCAGCCAGAAGAAAAGAAGACAGTGGCTTACCATGAGGCAGGTCACGCTGTTGCTGGCTGGTTCTTGGAACATGCTGACCCTCTTCTCAAGGTTTCCATCATCCCACGTGGAAAGGGTTTGGGCTATGCGCAGTACCTGCCCAAGGAGCAGTACCTGTACACGACAGAACAGGTGATGTGCTGCCTGAACATTGTTGAGTCAAGTTCGAGCTGAAAAGCCCTTTTGCCTTCTCACAGTACCACACAACAAGAAAAGGGCGTTTTTTTGTATATTTTTTTTTTCTAATTGTAGTGAGGTTGAAGGTGTACTGTGTGTGAGGACATCTACTGCTGCTGCCCAACTGACCAGCATTTCATGTCTGGCCATGGCTGCTGCTCTGCCAATGCTATAAGGCTCTGCGAAGGGTTTAAAATACGTGGGAGGGAGGGGATATGGGAGCAGGTACACATAAGTCCCATCATAGTAAAACAAGCCATGTAATAGGGGGATGGTGTCTGCATTGCTGACACCAATGAGTGCCCAGCAGGCTGCGGAAATGATGACAGAGTAGAGGGGTAAGGATGGTGTTGGTTTGGAGTTAGCTAAAGTCTGCTGCTTTGTGTCAAGAAAGAAGTGGATGGGGAGGAAGGCTGTGCTTCCAAGCAATACAGTTCTGCCAAGTAGATGGAGGTGGAGAAGAGAGTGGGATCTGGGGTTGGTGCCACATTTCTAGTGGCCCGGTCTGACCTTTAATGAGCCAGTGGCCACTGCTGACTCAGAATGAGGGGGAAGTGGTGATGGAGTCAGTCAGGATAGGCTTGAGGAGGTGGACAGTAGGACTAGGGAGGTTATCGAAAAGGGAACAGTGGTAGGCCAGCTGAGGGTCAGTAAAGATTTTAGTGTGGATGGGACAATGATGGTGACATGCATATTGTACGATCTGGCTTTATTGGGTGGATCTCGAGGTCTGTAATGGCACATAGGTGACGTTTCATGGTAGCATGAACTGTTGCAAGTTGTTAGTGGCAGCTGCCTTGCTCCCCCTCTAACTGCCTGAGAGGTTGGCATCTCTGGAGAAGAGGAGGGGGAGGGGTGTAGTTGGATAAGGAAGCAACTAGTTATTGAAAGCAGTTCCATGCTTCTGGTGGCGGTCTTCATGGTACTGCTTGGAGATGTTGCGTGGGGTGATATGGACAACTGCTTTAGTGTGTGCAAGTGGTGGGGGTGATGTTGGGGGCTTCCCAGGTGATTTGATAAAGGAGTGGTCGAGGTTGCAAAGGATCTGATTGCCTTAAGCTGAAATGTGGAGATGAATCAGCTGGGCGGCATGCTAGGCTCTGAGAGGCTCGTCTAGTGTTTATTGACAGCCATTCTTGCAGTCAAAGTCATGCATTCAGTTACATTGCATTTGAGAACTTTGAAAGATTAGTCTGGTAATTTTTCATTCAATCTAATAAACAAAAATTTTGTTCTTCTTTTTTTCTTTTGTACTTACAGCTTCTGGACAGGATGTGCATGACATTGGGAGGCAGAGTCTCTGAACAGATATTCTTTGGCAAGATCACAACAGGCGCTCAGGATGATCTGAAGAAGGTTACCCAAAGTGCTTATGCCCAGGTAAGTGTCAAAAGTGGAGCCGTCAGTTAACGTTCATTGCTTCAGTATAACATTGAAGAAAAGAAGCTGGATTTATTGTCAACATTAAAAGTACATATGTGTGGTTTTGTTGTTAGTAAAGTGTGAAAGGCTATAAAAGCTAAAGAGCATTTAGAATGCAGATAAAGTTTTGTGGCACTGCTCCTTGACTCTACCACCACAGTCAAGAGCAGCAATGTTTAACACTTGCTAGGTTAGCTACATTTTTATATGTATATGCCTAGGCTATGTATTTATACACGTATGTGGCACTTGGCTGCTGACCCAAAAGATGCGTGTTTGATCCCGGCCCCGGCGGTCGAATTTTGATGGAGGCGAAATTTTAGAGGCCCGTGTACTGTGCGATGTCGGTGCACATTAAAGAACCTCAGGTGGTCGAAATTATCCGGAGCCCTTCACTACGGCATCCCTCGTAGCCTGAGTCGCTTTGGGGACGTTAAACCCCCCTAACCCCCGAAACCAAACCTAGACATCAGACTGCATATTTAAGATTTAAAGCGTTCACACTATAGCTTTCCTTTGTTTTACTTGTTTTGTACTATGACATTTCACTGTGTCATGGCTGCTTTAACAGTTCTTTGTTTTTAGGGTCCTAACCATTGTAACCTTCTGCAGGTGGTGCAGTTTGGAATGAATGATAAAGTTGGCAACTTGAGCTTTGACATGCCTCAACCTGGTGACATGGTACTGGACAAGCCATACAGTGAGGAAACAGCACAGATAATTGACTCTGAAGTGCGCAACATGGTCCAGAAAGCCTATGACCGTACCATGGCACTGCTGACAGAACACAAAGCAGATGTCGAGAAGGTAGGCCTTTCATCTTTGGAACTAAGCAGCTCTGGCAGCTTGCAGGGGCAGTGGCTTGTCTGAATGGGGACCTGTGCAGGCATCAAGCCGTGCAAACACTGAGCACTGTTGCGTGGTGCCAGTGTCAGCATAGCACGCAGGGCTTGCTGTGACCAATGTTTTTGCCCCTGGCACGCTGTACAGGGTCATCATCATCATCAGTGGAAATCTCAGCAGTCATGCAGGCAATGCAAAATCAGGGTGTAGAAGAGTCTTATGTGAAAATGCTGGAAGATATCTATAACGACTGCACAGCTACTGTTGTCCTTCATTAAGTCAGTAATAAAATTTTAATCAGGAAGGGTGTCTGGCAGGGAGGCACAATCTCGCAAATGCTGTTCACCACCTGTTTATAGGAGGTGTACTGAGGCCTGGATTGGGAACAGTTGGGGATAAGAGTGAGTGGAGAATACCTAAGTAATTTGCGATTCGCTGACGACATTGCCTTGCTAAGTCACTCAGGAGATGAGCTGCAAAGCATGACCAGTGAGTTAGACAGGCAGAGCAGAAGGGTAGGTTTTTAAGTTAACATGCAGAATTCTAAAGTATTGTTCAACAGTCTCGCAAGGGGACAGCAGTTCACAGTTGGTAGCGAGGTGCTGGGAGTGGTAAGGGAATACGTCTACTTAGTGCAGGTAGTGGCCGCTGATCCTGGTCATGAGAGGGAAATAACTAGAAGAATAAGAATGGGGTGGAGCGCATATGGCAGGTTCTAGATCATGAATGACAGTTAGCCAATATCCCTCAAGAGAAAAATATACGCTAAGCACGTACTGGTTGATGGGCAAGTTGGTTTGGCATTCCTGCAACCAACTCACCCACCAGTACATGCTTAGCACCTACGTGTGTGTCCCGTGTTCTCTTCTCTGTCTGCCGTGTATTTTTTGGCGCCTTTTTTGCAAGGAAAAGTTTATAACAGCTGTATCTTACCGGTACTCACCTATGGGGCAAAAACGTGGAGGCTAACGAAATGGGTTCAGCTTAGTTAAGGACAGCGCAGCGAGCTATGGAAAGAAAAATGGTAGGTGTATTGTTAAGAGATCAGAAACGGACGGAGTGGGTGAGGGAACAAACGCGGGTTAAAGACATCCTAGTCGAAATCAAGAGGAAGAAATGGGCTTGGGCAGGGCATGTAATGCGAATACAAGGTAACCGCTGGCCCTTAAGGGTAATGGAGTGAATTCCAAGTGAAGGTGAAGGTAAGTGTAGCTGGGGGCAACAGAAAGTTAGGTAGGCGGATGAGATTAAGAAGTTTGCGGGGATACGGTGGCCGCATTGGCAAAGGATAGGGTTAATTGGAGAGACATGGGAGAGGCCTTTGCCCTGCAGTGGGCGTAGTCAGGCTGCTGCTGATGATGATACTAGTAGTGTAACAACTGTGCCAATTATACTGGATTGATAGGAAATTTGTACTGTGTGCAGCTTTTGTCAAAAATGTGCAGCCCACCAGGTTCGCTTCTTGGCCATGCAGTGTAGCTTGGTTTGAATGGTCAGTGTTCAATATCTCTCGAATGGTCACCCCTCTGGGGCCTAGCACATTGAATGGTGGTACAAAAGCCTCATTACACAACCTGGAAACAAACCTCTTGGGCTTTAGATTTTTGACATAGGTATATGAGTTGAGCACAAAGTTGACTGCTATTTAGCTCATTGGACTGGGCTGTTCAAAATTTGTGAAAAAATGCAGTTAATTCAATAAATGCAGTCTTTTTGTGTTGTAATGAAAGCAGATTTTTTTTACCCACTTCAGTGCAAGCGAGCTACTCTTCTGCTTGACTTGGTTTGCAGGAAGGAATTCTTTGCCTGTTAATGATTAGGAGCAGCAGGGAATTTTAATGAGTATGCTCGGTTGATTTTGCTTCAGTGCCTTAGAAGGTAGATTTCAGGTCATTTTTGCCACACCGACTCTAGAAAGTTAGTGTAAGAATTAGTGCGCTCATTTCTTTACCTCATCCTCATGGTGAATGGTCTTGATAGTAACATTTCCACTAGAATGCTTAGAGAAGAGTGGACTTGTTCTAGGCTTCATTTGTTTAAAAAGGAGACTGGAAAGCCAAAGCATTCTGTAAATAAATTTTAGAGGCTGGTGTAGCATTCTCCATTTTGTTTTTATACTCTCTTTGCCTAAGGGACGTGGATCACTTTTCTACATTTTTAGGAATATTTTTTCTAGATCTGCTGGCCTTTGGTGATCAAGGGCGCCTTCTCTGTAGCCTTGTTGTGGAAGTCAGTGATAAGCTTCAGATCTTGTAGGTGTTCATGTGGGCCAGATGGCCGTGCCATCCAGACGAATGAGCTGGCTGGACCATTTAACGATTTTGAAAACTTCTCATAGTTGGCAGCAGGTGCTTACTATTTGCCAATAAAATTATGTTAAAATGTATCTTAAATAGGTGGTTAGGTGCTGATTTGAGCATGGGGGATCTCCCTATTCTACTGTAGTATGGCACAAAACTCGTTTGCTTTATGTCCTGCATTTATGAAATACTGTCGAACTCTCAGCATAATGGACTAAAATGCTTTGTTGAAAAGATTATAAAACTGTGGTCAGCTTCTTGCCAGATTCCTGTGTATGTGTTATCTTCAAAAATGTGTTGTACTTTGCTTCTGACACAATGGTGGAACTGACAGTGGACACCAAAAGCTCAAGAATGTTTGCAAATGAGCAGGACCGTCAAAAGGTCCCCTGATGCAGGAATAAATATGAGAGGGTTGTTTAGGTAGATGTCGTCTGCCTGACCCTCCATGTGCTGTCTGTCGACTTCTTTTTCTTTTCTTTTGTAGCCTTCCTGTAGAACGACTAGACAGACATCTGTATTCTCTCTTGGGCTTGTTTTTATATATGAAGAAATGCCTTAATAATAAGGGCTGACCTTGCCTGTTGGGTTGAACGCCATGGCTGACATGCTTGCTGTGTCATTGCAGATTGCACTGCGACTCCTTGAGAAGGAAATCTTGAGCAGGGATGATATGATTGAGCTGCTAGGCAAGAGGCCATTTCCTGAGAAGTCAACGTATGAAGAATTTGTTGAAGGCACTGGCTCTTTTGAAGAAGACACCACCCTGCCCAAGGGCCTTGAGTCGTGGAACAAGGGGCCTGAGGAGGACTCCAAGTCGAACAAGCCATCCTCCCCAGATAAAGACAAGAAACAGCAGACTGCTAGTTCATGATTTTGTCACTTCCATTGTTAATGCTGTTCATGTTCTTTTCATTTTTTTTATGCTTAGGCAAGCAAGCTTTAGAAATATGTTTCATGTTGACCATTTTTGGGTCATGGTTTTTCAGTGTATTAGAATGTACAGAATTTCAGCAAATTTCATGTCAAAGAGTGCATCATTCACAAAGGGACGAAACAGATACTAGAGTGCTGAGTATTTGTGGATGAATAGCATAGCAGCAGCGCATCATTACATTGCCGGTGTGTTAGTGTGGTCTGTTGAGCTAAGTGACAATAAATTGTTTTTCTTTTAATTTCTGTGCGTTTTGTCCAGTGGTTTCCTTTTGGCATTATCCTTCTTGTACCCCTATTATCAAAATGCCCTTGAATGAAAAAATCCTTGGATTACATGTGAGGTCATTCATAAGGCTTAGGCAGAACATGAAATCCAAAGGAGTAACTGCACTTAAAATGAGAAGACTGCATTGTACTACTTCAAACTTTAAGAAAAAGAAAAAAGGCCAAACAACTCTACTTCCAGGTTACACTTCCTATTTTCCTCACGAATAATCCACAACGGTTCTGTTAACATTTTAGTGCCAACAAAAATAGTACCTCTCATCTGCCATTTGAAGAAAAGATTAAAAAGCAAAAGCGCACAATGATTATGTTCATGCAGTTTTCACTGTAGATGACTGTGGTATACCCAGAGCAGAATTATGCAATGTTTCGGAAATTGACCCCCCTATCATTACTGATGCTGCTGTTTTTGATCTGCTCGGTCTGGACAGTAAAAAGCAATTGGCTCAGATGAAATTCCAAATGAATTTTTGAAACCAGCGCTGGATTAAGGGGGGGTCTAAGGGGGCTGCAGCCCCGGGCCTCACCTCCGACAGCAGAAGGGGCCCATTTATTCTTACTTTCTTAGTATATAGAACCGCGGGCAATAAAACTTTGAGCGACACGTATGAAGCGAGAAAACCAGAACGAGATGAGCCCCCACCTTATGTAACTTCGTTTAGCCGAATCAGTCGGGGAGAGCTTGTCGAGCTGCAAAAACAGGACTCCCTCGCCACCCCTGAGGGGGCCCCCTTTCTTACAAAGCGATATATGCGTTTGCTTACGGATTGCAGAAAGGTTTTCGTGGTTTTCTGTCAATCCCCCCGTCCAGTGGCGTGTGACCGGGTAGTGTTGAAGGTGTAGTGTGTTTGAGAATCCTGGCGTTGGCATAACATCCGTTTTTACAGAGCGGCGAGGCGGGACTCCCGCCTCGCTAATATGCAGTGCGGTGCTAGATGTAAAAAATGCTTGCTTTGAGTCCTCTGCATGGCTTACAAATGTAAGGAAATGTAACGCTTTAGCGTCACAAGTATGGTTAGAACAGGGTAGGCAAAAACGAAACCAAAATGCTCAGCGGAATTTGAAGCGGCGTCTACTTGTGCGTGCATCATATACAGACTGTTGAGAAAATAAACGCGCAGTAGAGTGCTTCTCTCAGCTACACGAGTCGATTGTTCGAGTTCAAATTTCACACAGATATGACATTTTGTAGTGAGAATTGTTTTATTCAACACCGGGTTTTCTTCTTTAGCTTTTCCAAACTAAAAAACAAATCAGGCTGTGCTCGCTTCTTGGAGGTCCCACAGTTTCACTTTGTGCTCCGGCGGCCACTAGAAAAGCGAAACACTCGTTTATTGCTTTAGTTTTGGTTTATGGGCTTTGACGTCCGAAATGAAGTCCGGCTATGCGGACGCCATAGTGGAAGGCTCCGGATAATTCCAGCCACCTCGAGTTTTTTAAAGTGCACTGATATCGCATATAGTGCTCGGGCCTCCTAGCATTTTGCCTCCAGTGAAATGCGACCACCGCGGCCGTTCTTTTTTTCTCGGGATTGGTTTTGTAGTGCCAGGTGAATTTTAATTTTTGAGGAAATAAAATGCGCAGTAACTGCCTAGCTCACTTCTAGGTGGACACCTCAACCGCATCTTGAGGGGAGGGAGGAAGGTGTGAATGAAAGGAGAGAAAGAGGTGCTGTTGTGGAGGGCTCGGGAGTAATTTCGACCACCTGCGGATGTTTAACGTGCTCAGAAATCGCACAGCACACGGGTGCCTTTTTGCATTTCGCCTCCATCAAAACGCGGCCGCCGTGTAGCTGGGTTTGAAATAAAGTACTCAGCTCAGCGCCGAGCATGGTAACCACTGAACCAGGATTTAAATTCTGCTATTCAGATGTGCCCACAAGGGCATTAGTAAACGTTCATCGTGTAATCAAATTAGTTTTAATAACATTTAATAATACCCTCTCGGGGCACTAATTAACGAGTGTTTCTATTTTCTAGTCGTTGCCGGAGTACCCAGCTGAACTGTAGGAAGCTAGCTCAGCCTGCTTTTCTTTAATGTGTTAGCATTAGAATAGTGCTGCGAACGAAAACCCGTCTGTTGGCTCGTGTGCAGCGTCATTGCAAGAGGAGAGGCGGCGGCGCGTGCTGCAATGCAGCCCCACAAGCTGTCGGCCGGCCCACGTGGCCCTTCCGTGGCGTTAGGTGCTCGGCCACAGACGGACATGTGTAGCGCATCCCGAGAGTCACGTTGTGTTTTGTGCGCTGTAAAACTGATGCTAATGCGTTACTGTTGCATGAATCCCATTGATCACACTTCATTCTCTTTATTTAATTTGGTGGAATTACACTGAAACATGGGATAAATCCCAGTAGTGAAGCAGGGGAAGCGGGGTCAGTAGAGGGAAAGGGAGAGGGGGCCTACATGCGCATTAGCCCAGGGCCCCCATTTTTCTTAATCCGGCCCTGTTTGAAACGATATGCCAAACCCTGCAGCAAGCACCTAGGTCTAATCTATTGCAAATCCCTTAGCACTTCCAGGCTACCAGATGACTGGAAAATTGCCAAGGTACGGTATTAGTGCTCCAATAGTCAGGCAATACTTCTTCCGTTTCCAACTTCAGGCCGATGTCTAGAGCACTAAGATGTCACTCATTGTTGAGTACTAGAACATATAATTTCAAAGCTTCTAACAGAGTTTCTAGAGCACAATAATTTAGTATCGCCTCATCAGCATGGATTTTGCTGCAGTTTATCAACAGTTGCTCAGCTGACTGAAGTTATGCATGACCTTGCTGTAAGTATCGACAACAGACAAACTGACATTGCATTACTCGACTGCGTATGCCATTCCAAACTACCAATCGCTAAACTATGGGATTACATCGGTGATGGGAAACATTTGACTTGGATTGAAGATTTCTTGCGGCAACGTTCCCAATTTGTTTTGTATCAACACATTCAATCCAAAACGGTACTAGTCGCATATCTGGGGTTCCTCAAGGCTCTGTCCTTGGGCCCTTGTTGTTTCTCATCTTTATTAATGACATTACCTTTAACACTCTTTGCAGGCAATTGTACAATTTACAGAGAAATCAGAAGCCATGAAGATCACGCTATACTTAAAGGGACCCAGAAGCACAATCTTAGTTAACAGTTTTGCCTGTTGATTGCATACAGTGAGTTATAATGGTGCTATTAGCGTCGGTAATACCGCGTATATTCCGTTTTTTAATATTTTAAAGCCCTCCCAAATACAACCTCATGTCTCTGATGGTGTCGCCACACAGTGGCGGGTTTTTAGCAGCGGATACGACATCACCTGGCGCGAGCTTGATGATCGGACAAACAGTAAATGTACTGCAAATTGTGTGAATAAATAGAGACACATTTTGTCACCTGTCTGCGTTTTATATTAGATCAACAAAAACAACTTGTTTGTCTTAGATAAAAGCCCTGCAAAGCAAGTAAAATAAAAATACACCACCAGGGGCGCTCTGGCATGGAAACAACGCTGCCAGTCTCAGCAAGAACGAGTTACAGAGAGCAGGCAACCATGGAGTACAAACTTCCGCGACGTGCTCTGGCTGGCTGTTTTGATTGGTTGCGCCAGATGCCGTCATTGGGAGAGCGAAATAGGAGTGGGAAGCCCCGCCAAAATCGAGTTGAGGGCAGCGTTTTGTTTGCTTGTATTTTGAAATTTCTTCACTGAATAACTCCCGTTCCTGTGCATCGATTCCTGTAATTCTTTTTAAGTCAGCATCTGTGTGACATAAAGAACCCACCTGAAGTATAGCCGGTATTCCCCCAGGCAGTGTTTCGCAGCCCCTTTAAGGGCGGATGTGGGGATCAAATCGCAAAAATTGCGAAAAAAGTCAATTTTTGAAAAGTACACTTTTTGACATCTCCAACACTATGTCTATGTTGTACTGAAATATTTCACCCAAAAATAAACTTTAAGCACTCCAAATAACTATATTTGTCGGCATCTACGCATAGACAGTGTGTGCTAGCTTAGAACTTTCAGGCTTGTTTTCTCGTAAGTTTGTTTTGAGCTTAAAGGGCCCCTGCCCACCCTCGGGTAGCAAACACTCTCTACCTCTCTTTGAGCGAGCCTCCTCTCCTTCCGTTCCCTCCTCGAAATTTTTCTCTCCCGCTCCTCGTCCAGTAGGCTCGGCAAGGCAAAATCACCCCTTCCTTCTCCGATGTAAGCCGGAGGCGTGGCGTCTGTGGAGTGCGTCACAGGGCTACGTCATGGCCCCGCCTTCAATAGAATTCTTTTCTTGGTTTTTGCTGCTGGGTCTGTTCGAGGGGAGGGGGGGGGGGGCGCTGCGGGCGCGCACACTGAACGCTCGAGAGGCGCGATCGGCTCGACCACCTATAGACTTTAGCGAGCGCATCCTTTCATACATCTGTTTGTCATTCCCAGTTAGCGAGCCACCTTTTCATTTTTTTTAGGCCTCCCCACCGCTTCACGAGCGGAGGGGCGGAAGTCGGTTCTGTTCGAAACACACGGCGAAGTGCGGGCCCGGCAACCGCCCGTTTGCTTTTCTTCATGTGTGTTTGTGTTCTGTGTGTGTGTCTTTTCTCCGCTCCGAAGCCCATGTCGTTCATTGGAGTCAAGGCGTACGCAATATGCATGAAGGATAAGCGGTGTCTGTGCGGAGGGGTCAAGTGGGCGAGCGAGGGAAAGGCTCTGCTGCACTAGTAATTAAAACCTTGTTTTGGGGGGCTTGCATAGAAGAAAAAAAACTGAGAAGGGAGAGCGCACGCACTGCGTCTCGTGACGTGATCACGGCGGGGGGGGCGAACCAACTCCCTCAGTTTTACTATTTTTTACTTTTTATGGCTAGGGTTCAAGGCTGTCGCCGCACGCTCCCTCCACAGTTTTTTTTTGTTCCTTCATGCGGGTTTGTAGGCATGAGCCAGAACAGAAGGCTCTGCGGAAAGCGTTGTGCAGACGACGCGACGCCAAGGCTACGCCCAACCTTCTCCCGTCAGTCAGAACGATGCACCAATGTAGTGCCTTTAGCGAAAGTAACCCCCCATGACGTCAACGGGGTTCAGAGTAGTGGGGCGGGCCGTTTTTGTTGAAGGAAAGAACGAGCGGGCTTTGATTTGAATTTTCGCAGCTTTTCGGGGCGCGCATGGCTCTAGTATTTTGCAGAGGTTATCTTCGATGCCTCATCTATGCAGTGGGCTTGTTTTTCAAAAATGTCCGGACCCTGGTCAGTGGCCCTTTAACGGTGCACTGAAGAGGATTCTGAACTTGTCTTTTTGCCGCGGGAACTCGATCTACACGTTCCTAGCATTCTTACAAACTGCGACTTATTGCCCTCTGTGGCAGATTTCCCTAATTAAATCGAATTAACGTCCGGCTCCCGCCTTTATTTTTTGAATTCTCCGCGTACGGTGGGCGGAGTCGACCAACGCGTGAAGTGCCTTTCAGCCAGCTCCGTGGAGGCTTTGCTTTCGCTTTATGTTGTTTTTTAGGTTTCCATGAATAAATAGTTTCATTCGCATAGCCGCAAAATAAGCCCGCAGAAATAAAAATACGCGCGGGCTATTTGCTACTACGGACTACTACGTATTACTCCGCCGATGGCAGAGCGGCAAGCCGCCACGGGACTGGGTGAAAGGCGCTCCACGCGTTGGTCGACTCCGCCCACCGTACGCGGGAGAATTAAAATAAAAAGGCGGGATCCGGACGTTAATTCGATTTAATTACGGAAATCGGCCACACAGGGCAATAAATCGAAGTTTCTAAGAAAGCTCGGAACGTGTAGATCGAGTTCCCGCGGCAAAAAGACAAGTTCAGATTCCTCTTCAGTGCACCTTTAGTACCTTGTTCGTGGAAAGCGTAGCACAGCAATGGATGCATGGATTTTTACCTCGTTTGTTTTGTTGTGATCACTGAAATGTGGTCTGCGTCAAGACAGTCTCAAATTTACCATTTAGGCTCGCATGTTTTTATTACATGGTAATTAGAGCATGATACATCCTAATCATAAAAGGAGGTGCGTAACCAGTCTGCCGAATTTTATCACTCTATAAGTCGAAAAATAGAAAAGTTGCCTTCGATCCCCTCATAATGGATCATTACAAGACTTTTGGGCCAGTGTAATGACTGGCAAATGTCAGTCAACAAGGTCAAATCTGTAACATTTGCAGTAACTAGAAAAAAAAACCCATTGAATTTTGTGCATAAAATCAATGGTACGCCACTGGCCTTCGTCAACGAACACAAGTACTTAGGCGTTACATGAACTAATGATCTTAGACGGGTCAAGCACATCGACAACATCACTTCAACTGCATTATGGAAGCTTTTTTCTTAAAAGGTGTCTTCACTTTACGCTAGCAGAAACTAAACTTTTAGCTTATAAAATGTTTGTTAGACCTGTATTAAAATATGCTAACACTGTTTGGTTTCCTCAGTCTGTAACTAATATTTCACGACTTGAAAGAATACTACGTAAAGCACTGAGGTATATTCACAACAAGTACAAACAAACAAACAAACAAAAAAACAAACTCACCAACAGAACTAGCTGTAATCTCCAGGCTCGAAACACTATCAACAAGGGCAAAGCTCGTGCAACTAAAATTCCTCTCTCAGCGTCTTAATAACACCTTTAAGGTCGATTCATCAAAGTACATTTCACTGTCACAAAAATGCACATTAATTAAGGAACCAGCACGCCCCTATGCTAACCGAATATCCATATCGCAGTGACACTTCTAAACATTCTTTCTTCCAGCTATAATATCAGGAGAATGGAACTGTCTGGACGCATCGATTACTAGCGCTGATTTATTTTCATATTTTTGTTCCATACTAGAAGCCGCATTTTAAAAACTAATGTTGTGGACAGAAACCTTTTTTCTTCATTTTGTCTATTTCATGGAGTAGACGGCATGTTGTGCCCATGTTAATGTTGATGTCTTCGAACTGGCATGTGTTTTTTTTAAGTTACTTGTGCAAATTTGTTGACTCCTTTTTATTTTTTTCTGTGCTATTGTTCAGATTATTGTTGTCTTTTGCAGAGCTGCTTGTAGAAATGTTATCCTTTGCTAACTATGATACATGTAATGCCCACCTGCTAAGGTCTCAACCTGAGACTGGCAGTATTCCAAATAAATAAATAAATAAATTACAGCAGAGAAAGCAGATTTCTTAGATAAATATTAATTTATGCATTTGTTTTTAGAAATTAACTAGTTTCTTGTGCTTGGAAAAGAGCATCACTACTTCGTGCAGATTTTGTCAAACCTCGTAATAGCAAACAGATGAAAAAATCATAGAGTAGTTCAGTACAGCCGAAATATGTAATATAAAATCTCTTCATAAACGCAGGCAAGAGCAGCGCAATTTAGTCAGTGAAGGAACAACTCAGGCGATTCTTACTAGTGAAGCAGGGAGATCTCGTACGTGTCACGTCGCCACGGTGTGTTGCGATTTGACGGACGTCGCTTTTGCACACACCACAGGCGCGCAGTTTTCAAATGGCACGAAAATTGGCACAAATTTGTTGAGCCACAGCGGTGAGGGTAATCGCATTTCTGAAATTATAAAAACTGATATGGCTATTACTAATGGCCAGCTACAAATCCCTAACTGCAATCAGACGCCTATCGGTAATAGTTAAAAAGTGAACTTTTAGAATTTAGTCCATCACTTTACTAGTTAACATGATTCGCCGATTTTTTGATGCCTGCGAACGCTGGTATCACTGTGCCGCAAAAAGCTTCTCTTGACAGAAACCCTATTTTTAAAAATTAGTAGCGGGCTTCTCTGAAACACCTGGTATATAATCTATTTCAGCCGTTAATTAACCAGCTGAAAACAGATTTTTCCCCCACGTTTTCTAGCCATTAGATTCATTTCGGATAGTTGTTTTGCAGACGTCGTCTTTCTTTATGCTACCTGGGCTGCCCTGCTCGAAGAACAGAAACGGGCAAAGGCGGTGACACATCCTACGTAGCCAAAGGACCCGGCTCTATACCTATTGAAAGAGTGCGGGCTACCACCACCGATGAGCCGCCCTAGAATGCGCTGCGCTTATGCATTTAATGCTTGCACCATGCTTTCACCTACTCTCTACGACGAGGTAGATAGTAGTACAATTAGAGATTTGTAGCCAGTGGTTAGTAATAGGCATATCAGTTCCTAGAATTTCGAAAATGCGGTTACCCGTGCCGCTTTGGCTGGACAAAATTTGGATTTTTCGACTAGTAATGTGCACTGGAGGGGTTGCTTTGCCTGCATGCTTTCGAAAGCGCATGTATTTTCGCCCGACGCAGCCAGATTTTGTCGAGCTACAGGGACGAGGGTAATCGCGTTTTCGAAGATCTAACAACTGATATGGCTATTACTAACGACCGGCTACAAACCTCTAATTGCAACTAGTGCCTAACTATTAGTTAAAAAGTTAATTATTAATAATTATTTAACCAGATACTTAAGACGATTCCCCGGTTTTCTGGTTTCCGCCAACATGGGTAATACTATGCCGCAAAAGCCATATTTTCACCCCAAAAATCCTAGTCTTCAAAATTTTGTTTGCTGAAACACCCGGTATATACTCGTGTGTGAGGAGTTCAAATGGGTCCAGTGGATGGTACCATTGGTACACAGATTGTAGACCACCTAATTGGCTAGAATGTTCGGAGTGGTATCAAACGATTCAGCGCGTTACGCCGCATAAGATTACTCGTTGAATCAAAGCGTACGTATCACAGGGATTCGCACCGACGACCAATTGGTTCCCCAAACCGTGACTTCTTGAAACTTAAAACGTCCATTATGGCCAAACTAATTGAGGTAGGACATTGGAAGTGTTCTCTTCTCAAACGATTTGTCTTCTTACGCTGTATACGATGCCAACCAAGATATCGTAACTCGAAATTGGTTATAACGAGCATAACACCAAACAAATGAGCACAATGAGGAATCGGTAGTGATCCAGAGAGCTCAGCAGGAGGGCACAAAGGCTTTCGCCTTGCTGCACGTGAGGTGACTTAAGTGCTCCCCCTGAATTTTTTTTGCAAAGACGTGACGATAACAGTCTCATTTTCTGTGCGTAATATTTGCGCACAAATTGACAAAGCGTTACAATCATCTTTTAATGAGGAGCGTAACAAGGGTTATATGCGGACAATTTTTCTAAAGGTGTGAGAATATTCGGAAATATCGAATACCGAATCAAATACCCTCCTATTCGCAATTCGAACGAATCAAATAATGTACGTTCAAAATTATTCTAAACGAATCAAATATGCTCAAGTTTTCGAATACTTTTCGAATAATTGGGGCGAAGTTCGAATAATGCCTACCGGGTTTTTCTTCTGCGACTATTCTAAAAACGGACCATACACGCCAAGTATCATGCTGCCGCGATCGGTATGGGCGGGATGGAGGGTTCAGCGCCAGGGTGCGGCCAGGTGCGGCCCATTCGTGTGGTGGTGTTCATAGTTCTCATACACGGCCTCAGAGATTGGGCGACGCGGCAGGGCCCATGCATGCAGGTGCAGCAAACCCGGCCTTTATGCCTGACCTCGGAGCTCACGCCTCATAAGTAGCTCTCGCCTATCTCATGCACTGAGATGTAGCGCTAGTTTATTTCCCGTTATCAGCAGCAAAAGGTATGCGCATATAACAGGACAATGATAAAGTTAATACACTGAATTCGTACTGCGACCTCCAAATTGGAGATCAGTGTTGCGTCTTTTAACGGATACAGCTATATGTGCGGAAGCAGCGCTTGGTTTTTTCGCACGATTGCTCATTGAATATCCGCACAAGTAGTGAATATTCGTAAAAGTATTCGATTTGTATTCGATTCGGTTCTCTCAATATTCGATTCGTATTCGATTCGGTAGCAAAGCTACCGTCATGACGGAATAGCGAGGACCAGCGAAGCTGCCGATTCAACTCTGGCACTGCGCTGCGTCCAGTTGTAGCTCTATGCTTCGTTCTAAAATTTACTACGGCGCGCTTTTGCCATCCTAACGACATCAGGGTTTCATACAGCGTGTCCGGAAGGCGAAGAACAGCTTGTCAGAATTATGCTGTGGTGCGTGATACATTTTAACGCCATAGCGTTAGGGGTCCCGTTTAGCGGAGAACCCGGCGTCGCAGTTGACGAAATTCCGGATTAGCCGAAAGGGTTGTGACGTCTCAACCACATGACCTCGCGCGAGTAATTCAAACGCTTCACGATCACACAGTACAACAGTTATTACGTCACTACACAGTTCCTCATTGGTCGACAGGGTCCTGTCGTCATTCCACCACCATAGCGCACTGCTTCTGAGGAAATAAAAGCAACTGTGCAGAAAATAAAAATGGTTGATCCGGAACTCTAACTGCTGCTCTTTGGGTCATGAACCGGGCGCGCTACCCTTTGACCACTGAATAACGTTCCTTCGACTTGGTAATAGGGAGGCCTTGTATGTCTTGTAGGAAATAAAATAAAATGACGAACGATGTCCGTGCCTGCGAAGTGATATGCAAAGAGTACCCCAGGCCGCTGAAGGCACCCATTAAGGCCCCTAAGGCGGAGCTTCTGTGCCCCTAAGTTTTTTCAAAGCTGCATGCCCTGTTCAGGCGAAGATATACCGGGTGTCCCAGCTAAATGCAACCAAACTTTTAAAAAAGGCGAAGTGTCCTAGTCTAGTGAAACCAACTCAGGGTTGTTCATAGTCGCGTGGCCTAGTCTTGAGTATTTTTTTCGCCCTTCAAAGCTAATTAATTAGTTAAGTTTAATTAGCTAACTTTTTAATTATTAACTTCAGGAAGAAAGTATCAATGCAAAAGTTTTAGGTCACCTCGACAAACCGCTAGTAGTGCTGTTTCCGTCAAGTTACGATTTACGTAGTTTCATTTATTGGCCTTAAAAGAAAGTTGTCACGTGACCAGCTGCTCGCTCACTTCTCTGCCCCAATGTGCACCCAAAGTCTCATCGAGGAGAGGACTTCAGAAAAAACGGATTTTATTCTTTAAGGCGTGTCTTGGGACGTTGAAGTGGCACAGTTGTCATGTGGGAGCTTTTCTTATTCCCCGGGGGGCATGGTTAAAGGCCGGTAAAAAAACTACTTGACGTAAATATTACTTTGCTGCAAATGTCTCAGTAAGCTGTTCCTCAAAGCGATCTACAACTTTTCCATTGACACTTTGTTCCTCAGGTCAATAATTAAAAAGTTCGTTCATTAAGCTTAACTAATTAGTCAACCTTGAAGAACGAAAAAAATACTGCAGACTAGGTCACGCGACTCTTAACAACCCTCATTTGGTTTCAGACGGCTAGAACACCCCGTGTTTTTTAAAAGCTTGGTTACATTTAGCTGGGACACCTGGTATATGAACACAGTATATGCCGTCAAGCGCTTTGCGGCGATAAAGCAGTTCCCACGTGTTTGGTTTCTGAGACAGATTCGGACGTTCATAATGCTCCACTTAATCAACACAGATCATATTGGTAATGCTGGTGTTTGCTTATCGCTGGCTCCGCAACGTGCAAGCAGAGTATGCGGCGCTTCGTACCGAAGCATGGCGGGAGCACAGTGACAACGAATAACATTTCGAGCTTGGCCACAGCAACAGCATTTCACGAAGCTGAAAATAGGGCGCCAGTGTGCTGTGGCTTTGCTTCTATGATCCTCGTTTGTCATCTGCTGCAGTGTGCTCTTCCCAATCGTGTGCCCATACACGGTGAAACTTTCGCTCGTGCCACTGATCAGTTGCACATGGTCTAGTTCAGAGGTCTGTAGTTTTTCTTCTCGCGCAGCAAGAGAGGAGAAAAGAAACTTTATTTAACAGAAAATCAGTCAGCCTCTCCCGGGGAGGGCCGCTTAGTCTAGGACACCGTGGTCCATGGAGAACCCTGGCCCCTCCCTCCAGCATGAATGCACGCACGCCGCACGCATATGAACTATCAGCGATGCCTCAAAATGTAAGGGTGTGCAAATTTTTCAGATACCGGATTGAATATCTTCTTATTCGATTCGCTTAACGAATCAAATATTGCAAGTTCAAAAATTATTCGAAACGAATCGAATATGCGCTCAAGTTATCGAATAATTGGCACGAAGTTCGCGAGTAAGGCACGCCGCAGTTTTCTTGGACAACTCTTTAAAAAACAGGCTCTACTCCGACGCCTCACAGAATGCAGCCGCAATCGGTCTGCGCAGGACGGACGGTTTAGCTTCGCGACACGGTCCATAAGTGGGGCGTTCATAACGCTCATACAGGACCATCAAGACTGGGCGACGCGGCAGCGCTCGGGCAAGTTTAGCAAACCGTGCCTTTACATCCAATCTCGGAGCTGAAACGTAGCTCTCACCCCTCTCATCTATAGTACTGAGACGTGGCGCTTGTTTTCCTGTGGTCTTCAGTAGTAAATGGCTATTTTCCTGCACGTATAACACGACGACCGGAGAGTTATTGGACGTTTTTAGCATGCCGGAGATGTATTAGCGGAAACGATGCCGGTTTACCGGGCTGCGCACGTGCAGTGGTAGGGGCGCATTACGTCTCCACTAGTACGTCTCCGCTACGCTGAATGTCTCTATCCTGGCTTAATGTTGAGTACCCCCTCGTAGAGATCAGTGTTACATCTTTTACTGTTCTTTAACTCATTTTCTAAGGCACTGAACCGCAGCGCTGCCGCTAGCGCTTCGCAGTTTCTCACGATTCTTCGAATATTCGCATAACTAGCAAATATTCGTAAAACATTCCAATCATATTCGATTCGGTTTTAGTCATGCTATTCGTATTTGGTTAGATTTTGAAAAGTGCTATTTGAACATCCCTCTACAAGACAAATGCGAGCAGTGAAAGCGTGGCTTTTCGTACCATCAGTGCCACTCGTCAACACGCGTGCGGGAGTCGATGAGTGTGAGGATGCGATACCTACCGATATCCAAATTAATCTTTGAGCGCATTTATGTACCGACTTTTCGCCTTATGTTTCGCTGTGGTTGCTGACTAGCTTGCTTATGGTTTTGCTCACTGATTGACCGCTGCGCGGGTCGGAAGCCAGAGCGCATTCAGCACCCGGTGTCCACTGACCGCTATTTTCCATACCTGTCCCGCGGAGCAAAAATGAAAAAAAAAAGTGAAAGCACGTCTTCAAACGCATAGAGAGAGATGCCGATGCTTCTGACTGTGGCCCCCGCTTATTGTTACAGCGACAGCAATAGTAGCGCCACTTCGCAAAATCCCGGCGTCGGCGCGTGAGAGCAGAGGAATGAAGCCTCTGCAGGCGTGTGAGAGCAAAGGAATGGAGCTTCCACCTTACGAAACGCCGCCCACCATCCGCACACCCACCTTAATCCTCCAGAAGGCCTCCGCTCACAAGCCCATGAGAGGAACCCACCACACACTCATATCTACTCTTCACCCAATTCCACCCTTCAGAAGGCTTCCACACACATCCACTCCCCAGAAGCCCTCGCAGCGGGGGAACGAAAAAAATTCGCCAATGATTACGATACTTCCTAATGCGAAATTTGAGCGCAACTCTTGAGACGTTTTGATTTTGCGTGCGCTTCTTCGAAGGTAGAACTACGACACGGGCTAACCGTCGGCGCTGAACGTCCTTCATACAGGGCGCGCCGCGTTTGTTCGTCACTTCGCGCCAAAGTAGGTGCGCACACACACATAACGTCCACAGTACAAACGCTCTCTCACCTTCCTGCCGAGGGTCGTGTCGCCATTTGTCAGGCGAGGAGTGAGGTTTCCAGAGGTTTCGAGTTTCTTCTCTCCGATCCGGAGCCGCCATGCGCGAGCGAAGTGGAGACGGCATCACACGACACACACAAGGTTACGCGCTCTTCTGGGCAAGCGGGTTTCTCCAAGCTTTTGGGCCCTTCTGCGGCGCGTGCGAGCCTGATTCCTTCCCCGCCGCGACGGCTTTCAGTGCGCTACGGCGCGTATGACTGTGGCGTCATTTCTGAGCTAGCGGCAGCACTCTATGCGCCCACGTGGGACGCACGTGTTTGTGTTTTAGAGCTCTTAGGCGCCCGTTTCTGCGTTTCCCGCCGTCGCCGTCGCCGTTGTCCGTTGTAACCAGCAGTGGACACCCTTTAGGCTGCGAAAGCCACAGCGAAAGCAATTGAGCGGGAGCTTGGAAAGGAGAAAGTAAGAGCGCAGCCTCCTCCCCTTCTTAGCAGCCGGTGCGCCAGTGGGGGGCGCAGCTGTGCGTAGAAACCGTGATGTCACACAGTAGCGGTAGAACGAGCGCGCGCGCGTCGGCGGTGGCAGCTGCACTGCCGCTCCTTCGCCAGACGTCTCGTTGCAGTCGAGTGAGTGAGACGCATGGCTCCGAAGCGGCCCAGTGATTCCGCGCCAAGCGGTTCGGGAAAGCGGCAGTAGGTTGATCACAAGGCTTTCGCCAAACACACTTTAGAATTTCCAAATGTCTTCGGTATTTTTTTGAGGAAAGGAAATGCGTAGTATTTGTCTCCCACAGCTGCGAAACCAACAGAGCGGGGACTTGGAAAGCAGAGGGTAAAATTTGTAAATTGGTTTTTGAGGAAAGTAAATGCGCAGTATCTGTCCCACTCATCTCGGTTGACACCTGAACCAGAGGGAAGGCGCATAACTGCCCTCTTGGAGCAGTGGACACCTCAATCGTGCTTTAAGTTACGTGGTGGTAGTGACAGATGGGCGTTGCATGCTTTGGCATTGACAACGTTGTGCCAGAATCGCTGCCACCTGCCAGGGTGGCAGGGTGGGTGGGGACTTTAATGTAGATATAAAGACAAGCGGGAATTTCTTACCGCTTATGCGGGAGAACATTCCGTTCCTCTCGCTCGTAACGGCTCCCACAGCTGTGACAACCTCGCGAAATACTTGCGCAGACCTCGTCTTTGAGGACCAGGAATTGGTGCAGCAAGTCGAGCATATATCCATCTATTTCTCCGTCCACAAAGCTTCCTTCATGAAAATCAAGAACTGTTAGTGAAGTGTTTCTTGAAGAAGGAATATGTGTGAAAAATAACAAGCTGTCTGTAATTGTACACACATGTCTTGGTCGAATTCTTTGCATCAATCGATCGAAAAACTGAAACAGCTGATGAGCTGCGCTCCAATTTCGCATTAGGAAGTAACGTAATCGTCGGCATTTTTTTTAAATGTTTGGCGCCCGGATACGGCGACGGCGAGAGACGCCGCTCAACCCACATACGGTTGATTAAAAACTGCGCTACAAAAAAAAAAAAAAAAAGACGATTTAGCGTGGTTAGGGCAAATGCGAATTAGGTGCTCTAGCACATCGGTTTTCACTTAGGTTGCGGTTCGAGGCTCGGATTTCAAGGTAAAGCAGGCTTCAGACAAAGATCGACGAAACCGGCGAGCTGGGCCCTCAGTGCTAGCGCACTAAAACTGGAGGGAACACATAAGGGGACACAGGACGCGATAGCCTTAAAGGGATATTGAGGAGGAACTGAAGTTGGCTTGTATCGATAGAATACCAGCTCCTAATCACAAAAAGTCCACTCTTACTTCAGACAAAACCTTTGTAAGGTAGAAGCGAACAAGAACTGAATTACAGGTATCGCCGCCACAGGCTAATCTCACAAGTACAGGCGCGATGACGAAATAGCCGAAAAACAGCATGATTCTCAGCCTAACAAACGTGCATGAAATATGCGTTTGGATATTGAAGTATATAAATTTTGTTTTGAAACCACTAGTGCACTTTTATCTCACGAGGAAGACGGAAAAAAGCCATCCTGAATGTTTGAAGCCAAAGAAAACCTATACTGGGTGGCGCAGCAGCTGAATTTCGCCATGTATTGGTGCTTCGCGGCTATGCGCTTGGCGTACCTCCGCGGTTTCGTTTTGACGCGCCTCGATTTACAAGTGCGGAACAGCAGAGGAGTTTCAAGTGGGACAGGCTGCAGGGGTGAAATCGGTGAGCGGAGTCTCAGTGCTAGCGCGCTAAAATGACGACTAAATACTTCCTCGTCTTAAGTTTTATGGGGTCTGACGTCCCAAAGCAACTCAGGCTATAAGGGATGCCGGGTGAAGGGCTCCGGATAATTTCGACCGCCTGAGGTTCTTTAAGGTTCACTGACATCGCACAGTACACGGGCCTCTAGAATTTCACCTCCATCGAAATGCGACCGCCGCGGCCGGGATCGAACCCGCATCTATCGGGTCAGTTCTGTTTAACATCGCATTCATTCCTCTGATACACAGTCTCTCCACCCTTCCTAATGTTCAGGTTCTAGCATATGCAGACGATATCACTCTCTGGTCCACAAATCGCTCAGCTCAGGTGCAGCAAGACTCCCTGCAAAAAACTTACTTCAAGTCTGAGCAGGACAGCTTGTTGCCTTTACCGTTTGGCTAGCATTATACCTACACGGCTAAAGATATCGATATATTATGCGCTTTTTACTCTAGAATCTGCTATTGTATTCTCGTGTGGGGAACTACGACTTCCGGTAATTGCCAAAAAACTTATTACGATGCAAAAGAAAGCACTCAGAGCAATTGAAAGCTGTCACGGCCGACCACAGAACCTCTGAACAATGCCTCTGATCATCAAACACGGCATCCCGAAGGCAGATCAGATATACTTGTTTCGATTATTTCAACATATTCACAAAAACCGACTATACGCTCCCATTCCTGACAATTCTTCCATAACGTACCTCTTGAGAACGCAAAGAAAACCGGTTCCTACGCTACCAAGTTCCTGCAGCTCTTAATAATTTACCTCCACCTCATCACTTCAGTTCTTCCACAATGGAGTCCAATAAGAACATTAAACAATACTTGATAAGTAGCAGCATTTATTTTCCATAAAATTTCAGTAGAAATTTCTTTACAGTTTCTGTGCGTGTTGTATGAGTCTTGCTGCTTTGTTTGATGATTACTACGCATTCCGATTACATTTTGTCTGCGTTGTATGTTCTGTGAACTTTATGTAGAAAAGCGAGTGTGGCTAAATGTTTTGGTGCGTCATTGTGTTATAAACTACACATATTTCTCTTTTTCTTTATTTTGTATGTTTACTGAACTGATATGTACAAATAAGATGTTTTTTATTATTTTTATTGTTTTCCAGCTATCTTGCGGGCTGTAGGTGAGTGCTAGGACTTCTTCATTCAAGCCAGTCTTTTGCCTCAGCTGCGCCGTTTTAAGGAAATAAAATCAAGAACTGAACGTAGTTAAAAAACCATGCGTTCTGCTGTTCGCATCTCAGGCGTCGCTGACAACTCAATTGCGTCAGAGCTCCCGAGTCTCTTCAATCGCTCAATCCCTATGTGCTCTACACAACATGCTATGGTTGTCAGTGAGTGCACTTCTTAAGTGGTGTACTCAATGCCACTTTTTTGACGCTATATGTCCTAATCGCCCAAACTACATAGCATTCGTGGACACAGTGCCAAGTACGTATTCCCATGGGGAGCCGACCATTTTTTTTTGTTGCCTTTCCACTGCACTTTTCTGTTGCATACCGTTTCCATTATGGCGCGGGGGAGGACGAAAGAAGATAGGGACCTACTTGAAGAATGAGATGAATAATTCATTTTTTTTAATAAAGCTGCTTGACTAATGTAATAAAAGCAAAACAGGCTGACGGATGGTGTTGGCGCATGGGCCCCGTCAGGCTTACTTCCTTTTATTGTGCCCGCCTCACTTTTATTTTATTTTATGGATTCGTTGTAAGTTTTCTTATAGATAATTATTTACTGCTAAACTACTTGAAATTTTATGAACGCAGCCCTTCGAGCGCTAAACCTGCTCGTGGGCGCGTTGACCGCTGCTGACCATGCACGAGCGAATTAACATGCCGGAGCGGCGCCTGTACACCTCTTGGTTTTGCGAGCAGATGTAAAAAAAATGCTTAAATATTGATTACAGTTAAAGGGACAGTAAATTAAATTTGATAATGGCCTTTTGCGATTTAATAAGCCCAAGTAACATAATTAGACCGCTTGTCCGTGCTTAAAGCTTGACTTCTTTTTTTTTAATACGCACTGGGAAAACCCTGGGAAGTGGGGAACCCTGGGATAACTGCGAAAACCCTCCGCGACACCAGCGGTACTCAAGTGAACTATATACTTGCATGTAACAAGTTAACCATGTGGGCTAGTTTGTGTATTTCGGACATGCAGCGTCGACCCGTGTTCTTCTTCTGGTGTCTCGTACTTTCGCTGGTGAAGTTATGTCTGAAATACTTGCATGGCCTAACAGTAGACCACAGTTGCAGCAATACGACCAAGCCAGTCAAGCAAAAGGATTTATCTTAACAAATGCCACCCAAAACTTGCTCATGCGGGATTTTACGATGGACGTCACCGCGAGATATTCAACCGTACACACTGAGGGGTAACTCCCTTGTGAAAAGATCAGTAACAACAAATAACATCTAAATGCGAACGAAACGCAGTGAATGTTGTCTACAGAGCTTGAAGTCAACTTTGTTTACGCAAATTGGCGCTTTATGAAATTGTCCCAAGCACCTTAGTGCGCTCACAAAAGGGGAAGCTGTGATGCGTACAGCCTTGGGCAAAAACATGCGGGCCATTGACTCTGCTTCTGGGCCATGTAGCGTTACTCGTTTGTCATCGCCGGTGCTGTAAACTTCTAGAGAGGGAGGAAAACTGTTGCAGTCTCGCCTCCAGAGCTTTGCAGCTAGGGGTGCTATGCAAGAGCTCCATAACGTTGCTTTGCAGCGAAAACTGGACCCTGTATATTTTTGACAAATGTTTTTCGCTTTCACCCTTCTACACAGATTTGACGAGCGACTGGTGTTTGAAATCATGGAAAGTCACCAACAAATGAGTGTGGAAGACACAATGTTTCAGTGGTTACCAGGACACTGCGGCACCGGTAACTTTCACGCCAATGAAGCTGATCGAGAATCTTACGCCAACGACCATTCCATCTCGGCTCAACTCTCCAGGACGGACGCAGCGAGACATTTTCGTAATCTAGCACGCAAGCGCTCATGGAAGACCGGCCAACGTATGAGCAAACGATTCTTGAGCACCGAGCCCACCGCTCGTGACCTTTTAGCCACTTCCCTCTGAACGCCGTCAACCGTATACACGGTGGCTCATTGCGCGCTCATGTGCGCACAATGTCTTTCTTTTAATTATTTCTGTCCCTCGTCTTACCTGCAGCGTTGCTAGCCCGTGAGTGTAGAGTAGCAAACCAGATGTTCGTTTTTTCACCTGCCCTTCGTTCTTTTTATCAGCTCTCCCTCTCTCTCGCCACTTCCATGCTGCCGCTTTCGGATGTGAAGCACGGTACCAAGTTCAAGGTATTTTAGTGCAACCTGCAGTTAACTTTCAAAGATTCCCTAAAGTGACCAGGGCGGGGCTCATTTTCACAATATCAATCAGGTTTTTCATGCACAGACTTGCTTTGGAACTGCTCCGCTCCATAAATGCACCGTTTGAAATGCTGGTGTCCTCAAGGCTTTTCTTGCATTCGTCGCCACACGCTGGCCCAACTGATTGAATTCGTTTCCACGGCGCCTGTGGAAGGCCTGCTTCTAATAGATGTGCGCGAAACTTGCTTCTGGCCGATCGTTATTCACAACGTCAGGGATCAAACGTATTAAACTTTTTGCCCACATACCTTCAGCTATATGAACTGCATTTTCACGCGATTAATAGCGCTCTCGATAGTTTTTGTTTGCTCATATGGCTTGTTTCACTTGTTGAACACCAGCCCGAGCAGCATTGGCGCAGATGCAGTTAAACATACAGGAGGGTATTTCTTTGTTGTGCTCGCGGCGTTACCCACACTCTTCAAATTTTCGGGCTGCCCGTCTGTTCATGCGCTGTTAGCTCGACGCGGAAAAGGCCAACGGCAGTGTGGCAGGCATCACGGCACTCGCAACTGCGCTGTGCCCTAACAATACCGACACCGGTCTCTTGGCACGCACCACTTCCCTTCTGGCATGCCACGCGGCATTGGTAAACTTTTTGCCACGCGCGCCTAAATTCTCACCCATCTCTATACAGGCAGGCGACAGCGCATACCCCGTTGTACAAAAACATTTCTTTACCCTGCGCCTTTAATTAGCGCAGTGCATGCGTGAGCTGCCCTCGCGCTCGCCGTACGCTACATTAGTTTTCGCTCTGGTTGCTCCGCTTTTGTTTGCTCCTGCATGCGCTCTGTGCCGTTTTGCTTCTGCCATGTTCTCCTTCATTTCTTGTTCGCACAGCAAATCGCGGCATACGGAGCTTCCGGCTCAAATAAACAGCTTTAGCCTCTTTTGTTTTATGCTCATTAGCGTGGTGAATCTGCGCGAAAGCGTTTGCGAGCGCGGCTGGCGCAGCCTACCTCGTTCGGAATGTTCACTGTTTTATGTTGAATGCTTTTCTCTCTCTCTCCCTCTCGCCCGCGCGGCGCGCGTGAAAACTTGTACCCAAGTGCCATCCGGTCAGGAACTGACGTGATGGAGGAAGTGGTGCGCGGAGTGGTGACCACACCATTTCAGCGGCCTTCAAAATTCTCGAGTACGGGCACTGCACAATCGTTTTTTTCCCCCTGATCTCTTGACATTTCCGAGGGGGGGGGGGGGGGGGGGGGGAGAGATGTGGTGTGGTGGACGGCTGTCCGCCACCCTTCGGAGCGTCACTTGCATGCAGTATATGCAGTGGCTGGTGGAGACTTACTCTGCTCGCAGCAACTGAATTTCTGTAACATGGCGGGCTGACACGCAGACGAATGGGGGAGGGGATGGAGAGCTTAGGCACTTTCCGCGAAGGATTCTTGACAGGGCAACGTAAGCGTAGCGCCATTACGCCTTTAAACATCACCCCAATAAGGGGAAACGCTTCTGGGCGCTTCTCCTCGCGCTTGCATTAGTCTGGTTTCGGGTTTCAGCGACGTCCACACTTTTTATTGGTGGCACAGGCGTAGTAAGCAGTGAACGGACCACTGATCTGCGAGTGAACTGCATTTGCTTTCCGAATAGTGGCTCGGCCGGTACAAAAACGACACCGCAGACTGTCTGACTGCGCCAGGGTTGGTTGTTTGTAAGAATGGAATGCTTTTAGCTCACATCCTCGGCAAAAGTAGCGAGTGACGCTGGGCGCGCTGCTCAGTCCGCCCAAAAGAAGAGGCTGAACGCTGAGGCATCTAAAGCACCAAAAGCGGCGAACGAAGCCGAGCGCTCTACCCAACTCGAAGAACACAAGGGGACAAAGACGGGACACATATCCAACAGCCGAAGGTCCTGGCCAATTCTCAAGCGCGACTACAGCCATCCATGAGCCGTCCTAAAATGTGCTACGCCTTTTCTGCAGTGCATTTCGCGCTTACATCTATACCCTCGACGACGAGATTGCTTAGAAATTATTTATTCCATTGTAATTGCTATTTGGAAAGGAAATTAAATTCGCGCGCATACCTGTGGTCCGCTTGCAACTGAACACGCTCGTACTGCATTTTACGCACCCTTTTACACATCCGTTTCCGCGTACGCAAACTATAAAGACTTTTAAAATTGGCATGTACCTCGCGAATTTATATGTAGAGATCTTTGCGATGCTAAAGGTCTCAAGACCCTTTTCCAAGACTTCTGATAAAGCCTCATGCTAACTTTCCCATTCATTCCTATGGGGTCGGAGAAGAATTGACGCATTAATAAATTTCGGTTGTTAATGAAACTGACAGAAGAAAGTAATCGACATATTTACAAGCCTGGAGGCCAGGCGCTGCATAACGAAAGAGCAGCCTCTACGCTCCCCTCCAATGCAGTACACACAGCAACTTACTCTTCCTCATCACCCTAAAATTTCTGGCTATGTGCCTGTTGGCGGGGCTAGGCACTTCGCCCTCGCATGTAAATAAGGCCCTTCGTTTTCGGGTTTTATTTTTTCGAGAACTTGGGGGCAAAAATCGGGCAATATTTTTTTTAGCTGAATATCGGGTAAAAATCGGGTTATTCCGAAAAAGGTTACATAACCCGGAATTGGTCGGGTAATACTTTGTAGCAGAAGACAGTTCACTATAAGCGTTCGTTTTCGTGCGGGGCATGAAATGATTTATTCTTTGTACACTGTTTTGTAAAGGATATATGGAAATAGCAGGTAACTTATCTACGCTAATTAAATCCTTGATTAAGTTGGCAGTTCTGCGCGTCACTCGGTCGGTCTGTCACAGAATCAATAATTAATTAGGCTTTGATAAACGTGCTCAGACCTGATCTCAAGTGTCGTTCAACGATGATTTCCGCTAGCCAACTAATCGCAGTGACGGACCTCGACAAGCAAAGTGTAAAAATAGAACTAAAAATGATTACTAAAAAAACCAAAGTAATCTTGAGTAGCCTGGCAAGGCAGCAACTATTTGCGACAGGTAATATGGTACTGGAAATAAGACGTAGTCTGAGGTTAGCAATCACGGCAGATACAGACCAAGAAAGAGAAATCAGGCAAATAAAAAAATGTGGGGGAATTGTGTCTGGTGACCACTCCAAAATTGCTAACAGCATGCTTGCTCATGTTCCTGCATAAGGAGTCGAAGCTTGGAGGCGATCAGAAAGGTTAGGAATCAGGCTAAGAACGTTGCAGAAAGCGAAGAAAAAGAAGATACATTAAGGTACAGAAAAGAATGCAGCATGGATCAGACAGCAAGTGCGGGCTGCGGATATTTAGGGGAATTAAAAGAAATAAATTGACACGGGCAGGACATGTAATGCTTGGAACTGACAGCTTGCGGTCTATGAGTGTCGGGGCGCATAGCAAGGGAAGCGAAACGTAATCGGAGGTTGTCGAGGGTCAGCTGGAGTCAGGAGATTGGGAAATTTCCTGAAATAGGGTGGCTGCGGATGGCGGAAAAGCAAGAACAATTGGTGGTCATTTGGAGAGGCCTAGCTTTGTTCTGCAGAAAATTCAATTCGCGGCCACTCTTGTTGGTTGTGATGACTTCTCGTGGTCGCAGGATGATGGAATTTCTCAAAAAGGTCGACACATACTTGCGCAATACACATCGCAAATTCAAGCACTAGACTTGCAAGAGTTTCTACTTTGCAGTGGTGAATGCATTGCAGGCTGTGAGGATGGAGCAAACGGCATGCGAAAAGTATAATTAGGCTCATGTCCGTGGAAACCGTCGTATCCATGCAAAATTTTTCAGCAGAAAACAAAGATCTTTTCGCCAGACGTCCTCATACATCTTACGACGCTCAAGGAAGGAGAAGAAGGAAACTTGATTAAATGGTCAAGGCGTCATGAGAAAGCAGGGATCTTTGTTCTGTAAAGCAATGACATTGGCGCATTGAATGCGAACAGTCATTGGCGGCAGCGACCCTCTGTCATTTTTAGACAACTCGACATCCAGACATTAATATTACTAAACGACTGTAGACGAAAATAATCCTTATTTTTGAAGAAAAAAACATTTATCAAACCAGTCAGGAACCAAAGTACGCTTGTTAGTGCTGTAGTTTGCACAGGGTGAGTTCGTTTCTAAATAGGGTAGGCTTGCGACGGGGGTACGCCGCAAATTTATCGGCACTGTGACATAATAAGCGACCGGATATATTTTGAAGCTGCAGTGTCCACACGAAGTGCACAGCCAACTTACTAGGTTAATGTAGCTAGCAGAGACCAACTGGTCGTCTACATTTCAGGTGTACAGCGCGAAAAAAACGCGAAAAAAAAGGACTACACACAAACAGAATGCAAATTTTTTGTCTATAGGTTTTACTGGCTATGTCAATTGTTCTTTCCGGCATGAGGTGAACCTAGTTGTTAGCCAGCGCCGTGCGAACTAAGAGGAAAATACTATGGAGCTTTGATGTAATAAATATATGGTTAAGAAAGAATGGTGCGTTGTTCTATGATGTGGCTTGCCGACAACGAGGAACTGTACAGATGAAACTCGACCCCGCACAGAATACCTCGGAAACCTTAGGGACCCCATGCGTGTCTTGATCGCTTATGAAATGAGATTGATTTTGTGAGGGAGTACTGGAAATACAAAAAAAAAAAAATAAGAGAGAGGAAACTGAATAAGAAACTTTACTTTTTTTTTCTCTCGTCATTTTTTTTGTACTTTCGTACCTTGTACCACGACTACCAAAAGGCAGTCGGTAGTATTCTTCAAATAAATAAACAAATATTTATAAAGTAAAAAGTTAAATAGAATAAGCAGACAATTTTCTATTTATTACCTAGTGGATACAAAAGCTGTAGCAGTTATTAGTTCCAGGCTACCTCAGTAACGCGCTTCAGGAGAAAATAGCCATAAGTGTTGGAAGAACATTTTTAATGACTAAAAAAATAGAGGCATGGTCTTTAAATGCAGCGTTATTGATCTGTTCTGCACCGGTCTAACAGAGAGAAGAAGACAACTTTCCCTAAGCTGTCCTGACAAATATTTCTTGCTACCGCCACTGATGAAGGAGCTGTGGTTTAAATAACCGGTAAATGGTGTGTAGCCGGACAGAAGGACGATAATGTGTATCTAGAATGTTCTGTATATCTTGTCAGGGTGCACATAAAATTTGAATGAAAAAAAAAAAAAACACACATGCATTCAGTGGTGATCAGCTCATAGGTGGAAGTGAAAAATTCTCTAAAAATTAACTTTCATATATATCCAATACGCGAGTAATCTGTGTTAATGAGCTATTAAGGTATTGTACTGTGTGGAAGAAGTCATGCAGATGTATTCCGGGAAGGAATCAATTCTTCAGGAAGAATCGCAGAGCGCGTTCTTCTTCTGCGTTGATGAATTCCAACACTAATACGGAGCAACTGTGCACGTGCTTCAACTGGGATGGGGAGAAGTGCTTGTTGCAGTTCTTTCAGCGATATGTTGGATTCAGCGTGGGTGTACAGCTGCAACGGAAAAAGATTAGCACAAGTTACTCATGACCGGAGCGGAAAAATTGCGAGACGCGGCGCTATTGTAGCCGTATGCGCAGATAGCGAGAGTGCCTGGCACATTAGACTTTCCAATGTGGGTGTGGCCGACAGAAACCAGCCCATCCGAAAGCAGGCAATGCCACACGTTACTTTTGACAGTGCATCTCCAGCACATTTCTAAAGAAAAACGGTGATAAATATAACGTTGCTCGCCACGTTAGCGCAAAAAAATAAATAAAACGAGGTTATGTGCTTAGCCGCCTTAGCACATGGTTTGGCAGATAAGACATCTACAGGCGTTCGTTTAAAATGTTGCATTTCTGATGGGCAAATGTCTAGGTGGGCTGCATTCTGCCGGTCACCCCCGCCTTGGGACATGAAATGTTCCTGGCACTCTCGCTATCGGCGCACTCGGCAACAATAGCGCCGCGTGTCGCGATTTTTTCGCTCCGGTCATGATTCACTTGTGCCATTTTTTTTTTTCCGTTGCAGCTGTACGTTCTTCTGCGCAGTCTTGAGATCCTGATAACGCCGCTTGGTTTTGCAACGCTTGCAGCCACGTGTCCTTCCAAGCAGTGTTGAGCCATAGCGCGTACAGTAACCACCGATCACTATGGTATGGTACGTGGGGTTTAACATCCGAAAACTCTAACTTCACATCGCGTAATCTAAAGTTTCCTTTCACTTTTTGGCGGCACTCGGTGAATTATAGAACTTAACGATGAAAAGTAAAGAAAGTTGCCGTGGTGGACTCTTACAGCTGTTAGAGCAAAAAGGCGGCGAAAAATCAAAATATCAATTGAGTACATTTTCCAACCTCAGAGATCTATGACGGCGAGCAGTCGCAATTTTTTTTCTAAAAGGTTATATAAGCACAACGTTTTGGGTTATTGTTTACAGAAGTGCGCGATGCGTAAACTTAGCTCGAGTTGAGTAAAATGTATACTGAGGTTATAGTTAAGCTCACCTTAAAATTACAGCACGTATTGAGAGGGACGAGTACAACGTAATGACTGGCGCCCCGAGCTGGTGCTGGATATCAGGCGCCTTCATGCGAGCACCTGTGAAGCCGAGCATCGAGACACCCTGGCGCCGGCGGTGTTCAACGCTCCGAGCTGAACATCTTGTGCTTCGGCGCTGGAATTATTACTTGCCGCTGCCTTCAGAAGCTCGCACGAGAGGCTGCTATCGCACGATAGAGTTTCGCTCGCTTTGTGCAGAGCAGAAGAGAGAAAAAAAAGCAGGCTAATGATACACCTGAGGTGCATGCGCCTTGAAGCGCCTCATTTGAAGTGTTACGACTTTGTAGCTAGAAATTTCCCCTTGCCTGCAGTGCTAAAATGTTCATTGGCTAGTACTCATTCATCATTACAAAAATGCCTCTACGTGCCCGAAGTTACCTGCGACCGCTCTGGTTTACTACCTCGCCCAACCCGTTTACGTCTGCCAGTGCTTGTGATATACACTTGAAATCACTGCGCTATTTTCAACAGCTGCAGTCAGATTACGATGCCGGTGTAACGCGAAAGAGCTTTTGTCCATGCCCGACACAGCGAAACACAGACATACACACGCGCGCGCGCGCGCACGCACACACACACACACGCGCACGCACGCACGCACATATACACAGCGCTTTGACTGCCGAAGCCAGGCTGTGACTCGCATCTCGTGCGCATGTGCGGTGAAGTGAACACTTGCCGTGTTATTATTTCTGCAGTAATAGGATCACGGGCAATGCGGAAACAAAGCGTTGTAATGCCTTAACCGGCAGCACAATGGCTCGCACGCCCGCAACATAAGAGCTTATTGCCTTTCCAGCTTTTTGCGCTGCACTTTCTGAAGAATGAAAGCCCACACACAGACACCACATCGGAGAAAACGCATCCGACGGCGAGAGCCCCGCAGATGTTCGGTCCTCATTTCTAGCGGGCACTGGTTACGGGAAGGGTTGCAGGATGCGGCACCTCGACGTTTAATGACCAATGGCACCAGTGTTCGGATAGGCGCCTTCATTCTTAGGGTACAGCCACAATGATAGCTTGTCGCCGCGGGCGCCTCGTCCGTGCACACAAATTGTGGCGGTGCATGCTTCGCTTGCGGATGCATTACTCATCGCGGCCGGCATGGATAAACGCGTTCGAGTCTGGTCGCTGTCGCGCACGCGGCCTTCGCTCACGAGCGGGCCCTTAGCAACGCCGGCGAGGGAATCCGCAGTGGGCGCGCAGAGAAGGCCAGTGTTTGCCCAAGGAAGAAGACGACGTCGTTAGCTCCATAATGTAATGGAGTTTTGCTCTGCAACTTCCTATACCTCTGGCGTGCACCTGGGTCCATTAGGAAATTACTGCTCCCGCGTTTGCTCTCTACTTAGTGGCGAACACGAGAGACGAATTGAAATTGACGCAAGCAGCAGAGGCAAACAGGCCGAGCCAAACAATCCGGCTCCTTGCGGCGCTCGGCCATGTGCAAGTGGGGACGGAAATAGCTTGCCTCGGCTCTATTAGGGCGCCTGTGCGGCCGGACGCGCTTGCTTCTTCTTTTCACTCGGCTAAACAGTCGGGAGCCCCTTTTTCCCGCGAGAAAAACGACCCCGGGAGCAGTGTGCCGCAAAAACACCATTTAGCATACCCCGCCGCAATAACAGCCGTTTCTCCGTGCTAAAAGCCCGGCCTTCCGACAGCGCGGACAAATGCGAGGCGGCCGACAGCATTCGCGCTGTTATAGGTACGTAGGCCCCGCACGGTGTGCCAACCGGCTTCGCTGTCGTCGCAGACACAACACGCATCGCCTTGTAGAGTGCATGGTATACCCGATCTTGGGGACATCTCGTTGGGTCACAGAGAATATTGGAGGCGCGATACTGCTCGCCGGTGCCTCGCTAATAATGCCCGTCCACTGTCTGGCGCCGCCGTCTCGACTCGGTGAACACTTTTACGAGCGCTCCGGCTTTTCTCACGCACGCACACCTGCAGCGCGCACCATAGCAAGGCAGATCACTGACGGCAGATAAGAGTGAGCTGTTGCACAACTGTAGCGACCATTGCCAACTGCTGAAAGGCCGTCTCGACCGTCTGGCGCAGCGGAGCGTTCCTGAGCGCTCGGCGTGCCGCGTGGGGCCATTCATTTCCTACGTGAGCGCGCCGGGCCGTACGAAACGCCGGCAACACCGGGCTATAGCACAGGCATAAAGCCTACTTTACTTTGCGGCGGCGTCACCACCAGATGACGAGGCAAGCAGTTACAAACATGCGAACAAAAAAAGAGTTAAGTAATTTTTTATTTCAGTTTTGTACGTCTGGCGAGAAGCGAGCGTAATCGCAGCAACCTGATAGAAGAACAGGGTCCAGGTTCTCGGAAAATGCTCCATACGGGTAGGCAGTAAGGAGAAGCAATCTTCATGGACGAAACAAATATTTGCGCTCGCTTTTTGTAGGTCGTAGTACGTTTAACAACGTCTGGATAGCAAGTGCAACTACACTCTTCATACGAGCCTCTTCATGCCGAAGCTTTTGAGAGAGACGTCAGATCGAGATTCCATTAGACCTCTCATGCTCTTTTACTTTCACCGTTCCCCAAAGCACGTTTGAAGCGGTGCGCTATCTCTCTGACGCGTTGACTGTCCTGAAGAACAACTGTTTAGTTAAAGCGCAGTACGCCGCCAGTCGAACATCATTGCAGGGCTCCCGCAGTGCATGTTATCAGTGACTGTTCGTTCATTCGGTGACTTCATTACTTAGGTATAAGTGCGCCTGGATGCGTGTAGCCGCTGCACATTCCATCTAATGCTATCGCTGTGTCCTTACGTTTTGCTGCCCGAATGTTGACTTTGATGAGAAATTATGAATGATAAGATTCAGCTGCTTCTGCTTTTGGCATTTGTGCTTCGGTTTGTCTGAGATATCACATGAGATCGTAATATCACGCGAGGTGATGTTTATAGAAGCTTAAAGTAAAAAGATTACACTTATATCACGTTGAAACTGTGCATAGTTACCGACTAGGTTGTTTAAACACATTGGTGTGTATTTCTGACTAACAAAAATGAAGCAAAACCTGCATGATGCAAAATCATACCATACGTTCTGGATGATTAGAAAAGATACGGCGCTCTGCGTTATAGCGCGTTAAGAGTCAAATAGGCATGTTAGTGAGGCAAACGTTGCACGTGAAAGGTAAGCGAAAATTACGTCCCATTATTGCTTACCACTTCTACGCTTACAGGCATCCTATTCTGGATCTCACGTGGCGGCGATATAACTCCGAGGCCCCTTTTGCGGTACTTGCCTCTCCACACCTGTCGTTCTGCCTGGCTGCGCGTCAGCTGTCATCGGACACCAGTCCTTACTCTAGTTCGAACCCGTCGGGAGTGAAAAACAAGCGTTTCATTGCGTTTTCGTGTCGCGGTGTCCGGCACCGAAAATAGGACGCTGCCCGTTCGTCTCGTCGAAAGGAGGGGCGCGTGTCCTATCGATCTTTGTCCAAAGTCGCCAAAAACACGCCAGCAACCGACCCGCGAAGACGGCCACACCACGAGGAGGCCGAACAAGAAAGAGGCGAGGTCGGTCGCTCGGGGCGCATTCTCGCCCTTAGGCGCGTCGCTTGTGTCACGGCAGGTGTGCACCTGAGGCCACGCTTGTCCCGTCACGGGCCATCGTCGGGCCGCCCCGGAGACCGCGCTCCCGGCGCGGCTGTGCGGCCGGAAGGAGCGCGTCTCGCCGGACAGCCTCTTTACTCGCGCCGGTCGCCGTAATAGATGACGGCGCCGCCTTTGTAAGCTTGGCGTGCGTGTGTATCAGTGTCTCGCGCGCGCGCTTCACAATGGCGCGGCATGAAAACGGGCGCGAGAGGCCGCATCCGGGGCCGCCCGTGTCTTGTCGCCGACAAAGCGGTAGGGCACAAAGGGCGAGCGTCGCAGCGATGGACACGAGGGGCGTGGCCACGGGTCGTGGTGTCGGCACTCACTGGGTCCCCAAGCAACCTGCTCTCACCATCTGTGGACGAGTCAGTGTCAGTCTCTCGGTGGGTCCACAAAAACCTCTGTCGAAAATTCCGCCTCATACGTCACGGGTGTGCTTTGTTGGACACCTACGTTTCTGGACGGAAAGAATGCGCGCACGACGGAGAAGGGCAGCGCGAAGAAGAAGCAGGAAACTAAGCAGCTACGCTACAGCCGCACCGCTTTGCTCGTACGCAGAATGTTGCGCCTTAATTTCGATCTCTAGCGCAGAAAACTGCTCGGTTTTGCAACTCGCGCCGCGCACTGGAAGTCTCCCCTTTTGAAGTCGCTTCGCGGGCCTTCGCGACCCTTCCATCGCTGCAGGCTGGACGAGCTTGTTCGAGCGAACCAGCTCGGTCGCGGTGGTGACGGATGGATCACCGTCCCTCTATAAAAAAAATCGTTGACGACACTGGAACTGTGCTGCTATGGCTCGATGCCACATCAGGAGGTACCGAAAGGTGAACGCGCTGCACCAGCTACTTGAAACTTGATCAAGTAAAACTCTAGTTTGGGCGAGTTGGTTCATGTTGAAAGAAAAAACTGGTAATGGCGCAAGAAACAAGGACACAGAAGGCACACAAAAGACAGGACTGGCGTCAGTCCTGTCTTTTGTGTGCCTTCCGGGTCCTCGTTTCTTGCGCCATTACCGGTTTTTTCTTTGAAACTTGAGCATTGGATCGGCGCCCTCTACCCCCCCCCCCCCCCCCCCCCCCGATCTAATTTCGTACGTTTAGCATTGAAGGACTCCGATTTAGCGAAATGGAAGGGGAGAGGGCGCTTAATATTGAAATGAGTGTTCGATGAGATGCCTCACGCCGAAAGATATATCATTCCGCGCTGTTCCACTCGTTATGGTAGAACTCGTGCGTTCTGTGTGTCGTCATTCTTAAATGCCGTGCCGTCAAAAGCGTCCTGTCTAAATACGAATTATAAAATAAAGAAACTGTTGCGTTCATCTGTTTTCAACTGACCTTTCAATTCTATGTTGGGATTTTTGCTATGCAGCAATTTCCCGTCTCGTCAGCCCTTTCATGGTCACATTTTAATTTGCTTTTAATCCATTGTAGGTGTTGAAATGCTGTTGGTGTTCATATGGTTCGATTCAACCGGTTCTTTTTCTAATTAACTGTTAACATTGGTGAGTTAAGTCTTGTTGTTTCTGTCCTACTTTTATGTTTGCTTTTTGTAATTTACTTTTTATCCTTTTTATGCATATAAAAGTACTGCACGCGACTTTTCGCTCTCTGCCAGGCGCTGCCATACAAGCCCACTGAGGCTTTAGCAGGCCTGAACTTGTGAAGCGTTCTCCTTAGTGCGAAATAAACTGATCAATTTATTGATTCGTTTAAGTGCAACTCTAGGCGCACATGAAATATCCCGATTTATGTGCAACTATGGAATTGTAGATAAATGAGGCACTCATTTCAATATAAGCGCCTTCTTTCGGTCTCTCTCGCTAACCCACTCTCATTTTTATCTTTTGTCATAGGAACAAATCGTTCACGTTGGTCGTCATCTCTGGCAGTGACTCGTCCGCCCAACGACTGAACATCCGGAGCTCGTACACCGCGCGATACACTTGGAACCGAGGCCACATGTACACAATACGCAGATATCGCGTAGCACAGCAGAGAAATCTTCGATTGTTTCCTCCGACTGTGAGCCTTCGCGGTTGGTAAGGTGATTTGTCGCATAATCGAAGCGCATTATTTCACGAATGGAATGGTTCCCTAACCACTACATCCGATAAAAGCGCATTATACGCACTGCGCAAAAGCACCGTTGAGCAAGACTTTACTGTAACACGCTCTCTTGCAACCAAAAAAAAAAAAAAACCACACACGCACGTTTTCCTCTGTTTAGCTCAGCGCAGCATCATTATTGTCTGTTAAGTTTAGCGTTCTGCTGCTGAGTGCGATTTCGCGGGTTCGATCCCAGCAACAGCGGCCGAATTTTAATGAAAGCGAAATTCGAAAAAAAGAAGCCTTGTACCGAGACCTCCACGCACGCTAAAGAACCCCGGGTGGTCTAAATCAATCTGCACCCCCCTATCCCCTATTCAGGTTGGCCGTTTAGCCCGGGCGTTGATTTATGGCATAAAAAATGCATTAACATTTATTTTTACTTAGATAGAGAAGAGGATGTTCACGGCATGTTACCAACTGCGATCTTTCCGCTGCGCAACCAAACACTACCGCCGAAAGTAACTTCGGTCGCGGCGAAGCGAGAGACCATACTCTGGACCATGACAAGGCGCGCGCCTGATAGCGATCCTCGTTTTATCGCGCCCCGCACGGCCTAGTCATGCAGACGCATGCTACACGCGGCTTCGGAAGAGCGCTGATTTCATTTCGTTTCATTTACTTGTTTCCCATAAATTAAATGGGAAGGGGAGTGGAAAAAGCTGCTCGGTGCAGCTCGAAATAAGCACCATCCCAGGTTACACAAGGTAGCATTGGCAAACAGACATAGGCTACTTGCGGGTCGAAACTATTGAACATGACAAATTGTGTGCAGAATAAAAAGCACATTCTTCACTGCACGCAGAAACAAATAGCAAAAGAAACTGCACTGAAATACATAGAAGATGTTAAACGATGGAAGCAACGAAAAGAAGCCAGACAGCCATCTGTGGCAACTAAACATGTTCATTTAAATAGAAGCATACTGTAGATTCAAACAGAAAATTTTTGCCAGGAAATGATTTTTCTAAGATGTTTTAATGATTATAGTGCTACGTCAACATTTTGTGCGTCAAGTTTGTTAAGAAGGCATGGTAATGTATTTGATATGCTTTGCAAGTCAAAGATGCGAGGAATGCTCGGGTGGGTGGTTTCGTGAAAGCACTGAACGGCAAGGTTTAAGTCCTTTTTTCTTCCTGTCACTAGGCTGCGTGTTCACATCTGCAAGCAAAGACACAAGCTTGGAAGGGACGAATAGATAATAACATTTGGGAACAGCGAATTAAGGACAGATTTGACGCCTAAAACCGGTTGTTAGGGCCTTACTAGCAAACATGTGAAGGCAGCTACAAGCGGCAGCTACAAGCTACAAGGTCCGGGTTCGATTGCCAACAGGGGTGGGCGCATATTGATGGAGGTGAAAGGCAGAAGCGCTCGTGTATTGAGTCTGCGGGCGAAATCAATACAGATCCCTCTGCTACTAAAGCCTGTCTCATCGCCCACAGTGCAGCTTTGGCACTAGAGAAATCATGAATCAATAGCCTTGCAACTGCTAATGATAAGCTTAACGATATGCCAAAAGACAGGATCATAAAACTGAAATGTTGTCAGATACACAGAGTGCTCTTATTTGCCCATAAATCCTAGTAGTCGAAGTAGGAAACCTAACCCTTGCATCTCTCATTACGGCTCTCTCGCTTGTATTCTCGCTTACAATCCGTCTCTTATAATTGAGTTTCTTCCTGGATCACATCTTTTTTTGATGCGCTACCGACACAGTCGAGACTCCCGCATATAAAGGAATGCACGTGCATTTAGGGTGTTACATCACGAACACTATCGCAAGGCTGAGCTCCGCGAGGAACACGCTGTCTGCGTACCCTGCCATAAGGGAAGGAAATCGCGCAAGCGATAAGCCAGAAGCGAGCGGACGGCGCACTCTCTGCGCTGTCTACCTGCTGGTGTTGCGTCATCACGTGCGTTTCCCGCGGTGAGTTTGCTGCGAATCGCAGAATAGAACCACGAAGATCGCAGAAAAAAAAAGGAATCGTAATATAATTGAAAAATCTGCGGGACTTGGAGCCGTTAAGCAAGTTTAGACCACGGACCAAAGCGTCCGCGTCAGAATAGGCACAGTTTGCAGGAAAGATTACGTGTCTGAGTGCTTTTCTGTGACCGGTTACTGGAAGCAAGTCTGGCCCGCACAACAGTTCGCACTCATCGCTGCACGCGGACTGGCTCCCCCGAGGGCCGCATACAAGGAAGACGAGACGAGATAAGCGTTTGGCGCCTACTTGTATGTAGTATACCCGGTAAAGGAGCGATTCGCGCCCTGATAGAGCGCTGCTTCCCCGCAGACTCCGAGCGCAGACGGATCTCCTCATCGCCTGCGCACGTCTCGTATTTTTCAATTTCACCGAGCTCTGCAGAGAACCCCGATTCGTCGAGCATCGGCTGCTACAGACATCGCCGGGGTTAACTCGGAATTTAGGCCACCTGCGAAAATCCTCTGGGCGCGGAGCCAAGCTCGCTCCCGGCACGTGCGATGGCGCAAGCTGCACCTTATGTGTTTGGCGCACCCAGCCACCGTCTTCCGCGATGCAAACGCCGCCGCGACGCGACCCGAGCTTCCCGGCTCGAAGTGCGAGACGTGTGCGTTCATCTCGCCGCTTTCGCCCGAGCCCAGGGGAAAGTAATATTCAGAAGAAGCCCTGTTCGTCGTAGTCCTAATCTTTTGAGGAATCGCTGCGAACAGTTCGGAACACCCGTTGCTCCATTTCCCCTCATGCACATTTATGCGGCGTGCGTTTTTCATACAAAATGGTTGTCATCGGCGCTTGTATTTACAAAGTTGTTTCCGAATATCTTCATTTCTCTTTTATTCATCTAGGAATGCGTGTCGTGTGCTTCCCTTGTGATGCGAGACAACTAGCACAGTAAAGAAAAGAACAGCACATGTAAATGCTAAGTATCGTGAATGCATCCTGTGTAGCATGTATACTACATCCGCCGAAGTGGAATCCCTACGCCGCCACGCCGCAGAGGCCACCTGGGTGCTCACTAAATACGGCCATGATGAAGGCGCAGACGATGGCTTCGGCACAGTAGAGTATTGAGCCGTACCCTCTGCACGTGTAGCTTGCATGCCTGCAGTGGCCGACTTGCGCAGCTTGCATGAGCGTGTTCTGCGGCGACGACCAAATTCGCCACCACGTTGTGCGTGGAGCGAACCCTGACCATTTCCTTTAGCATTTTCATTCCTGTTTTAAGCTTTGGACAGTCTCTAAAGATTGCCTCACGTGTGCCATTTCAGTTCGCGCACTTCTGCGCTTCTATTATGCACGTATGTCCGTCGTGGGTGCCGGTGCAATGCAGACATGTCCTGTATCTGCACGCAGCGCTGACACCCAAGCTTCTGACATTTGCGGCGTTGCAAAAGACGAAGGAGGACATCGGGGAGGACTTTTACAAGCGGCGGCAACTTCTCCTCTTCAAACGCGACCTTCACAAGCTTCGACAGTCCAAAGGGGTGAATATCGGTTATATGCACATTAGATTACAAGCAGCAACTTAACTCACCGTTATTAATGCTCATGTCGACTGCGGAAACTGCAGCTGCCGTTGCACTTCCGTCAGCGAAAATTGGTCCCCCCATACTGCTGAACTCGGTACGGCCTTTGAGGTGTCCGAAGTTGCCCGGTTCGACACATCAACACAGTTCACATCCCTCTGGCGTTGATGCAACCTCCTTGACTTGCCCAAAAACCAGCTGTTTAGGAGATGCTCTAAGAGTTTGCCTGTTGAATGAGTTCGTCTTCTGCGGCCGCGACAGGCACATAGGGTATCACGAAAATGCTTGCCCACTGCAACTGGTGTATTGCCGGGAGGCTCCGAGACTTCAGGCCTGCACGCCCTCGATACTCTGCGGAGCTTCCTTTTGGGGCGTCGGTTCACGACTTCTGTGAATTCACTATCGTAGAAGAGTTAATTGCTGGGCTAGTTGGAGATCATACATACTATCACTATCGTACTCCATGTCTTCTGAGCCGGATAAGGTATAGATGTCCCCGGAAGCTCTGAGGTGAGACATTCGTTTTTTCCTCGCTGGCTTGAAGCTCTGGGACTACTACACATTACAGACTGCCGAAGCGAACAGTCATCCGCCGACGTTTAGGGCGGTGAGCCCGTCACATAGACGTCAACAGACGATATCAAGCAAGAAAATAACAGGAACGCACGACCAGCAGTTCCAAACTAGAACCGCTGAAGCAACCGAAAAAAAAAAAGAATCGAACGTAGCGTCTCGCCGCTTCGATGCATAATACGCAACTGTCCCATTTGCTCAGCCTTTTGGTCATTGAAGGCACTTCGTTCACTCTACGGAAGTTAGAGCCCTTTAATTTTTGAATTGACTCGACGAGGTGCGAAAATAATTTCTATGCCTTCAGTCCGCTTGTTATAAGTGCAGGAAATAAGAGGACCCATAAAAAGCCGCCCAAGGTCTAGTACCCGCATCTTAATATCACTTCACTAAACCGGGGCGGGGGCAGACAACGAAAAAAGAAGAAAAATATCTGGCCGCAGTAAACGCGCCTTCTGCGCCGTCGGCCCATGACAGCGGCGCGGCGATGTGTACTATCGAGGACAGAAGCGCCCACGACGCGATCCGCTGGCTCGAATGCATCGCTGCGTCACCAGAGTCACCTCGTGGTCCGAGAATGGCGTTTCCATCTCGCGAGCCAAGGGGTGCTCGTCTGGCAGCGTCTGTTCTTGGGCTTGGTGCGAGAAGCGCGACAAGCTGGCGCCGGCAATCAGCACTTCTTTTTGGGTTGTACCGGCAGCTCGCTGCTGTGGGCTGCCGGAGCGTTGCTTCGTGTATTAGGCTGAATGACTGTAACACCGTTCCGGGGGCATTTCGGACGACCGCTCCTTCTAGCAGGATTGGACTCGGCGATAAAAAAATATGCCGCCGCCAGCGATACGCTTTTTGAGAGCGTTTGCGCGTCCTGGGCACTTCCTTCCCTGATGGTATTGTCACTGTACCCGGCTTCTGCATCCAGAAGAAATTTCTATGGCTGATAAGTCATGCCCTAAAGTGGAGCTTAATTGTCCCTCTATTTTCGCTGTACAAGCGGCAGTGCCTTTGATGTGACTTTGTACTCGTTGTCAGTAGGCTGCTGTCCTCTTGACCGTCCACCGGAGGCGTCTAAAAGCCATTACACCGAAGACCGACCGACTATAGCCGAGAAATCCTAGCCAGGCCGTCGGCATCGAAGGTGAGTGCGAAGTTAGGCCTCGGCGACGATAGCGACATGTGTCCATGAAACCTGCCCTGGGCTGTTAGAGCGAATTTAAGGTTCCCTCGCGCTATTTCCGCGAGAATTGGATAATAGTCAGCAAGCAGCACGCGGCATGTAGGCGTTTCATGAACCGCCGCCATCGGGTTTCTTTTCGTGACTGGAAGCGCGGTGAGCTAGGATTTGGCGATGCACACTGCTTTAGGCATAGCACACTATATGCAGGTCAACTGTAGGTATTGAGCCAGCGAGGAAACTGCATGTATTCCACGGTTCGCTCGCTGCCTCAAGGGAGTTTAGAAATGCGAGCCCGCTGCTGTTTGCGTCACGGAACAAAAACCCGTCCGGACGTCGTTGCGACCAAGCCGCTATGTCGTGCCGCCGAACGTCTGTGCGCGAATATGCTCTAGAGCGACATGGGGTTTGTGGCCGTACACGGCGTTCGGAAATTCTAGCCAGTCTCGTCTATAGCAACTCCGAAGAACGGTCGCTGCGTGCGGTCTGCGGCACATCGCGTTTCCGCGATGTGCCGCACCCAAGGCCTTGGCACCCAAGGCCAGTAGTTAGCTTTGTCTGTACTTTTTTTTCAGCCCCGCAGCTTGAGGCATCCGTCGCGCTCGCTTTGCTGCCATGGTGAGCTTGCGATAAGCTTCCGTCTCTGTCGAATTTTTTATTGCGAAAGCAATACTAGTTGCACTTTCAGCCCGTCGCGTAGCGAGGCCGGTAGCTACCATATTGGCATATTGGATTGGATTGGATTGTATAACCGATGCATCACCACAAGTCTAACCACAAGCACCACCACCAGCTACACTACCAGCTGAACCATGGCGTAGCTACGGAGATTGCTTTCGCAATTACCGGGCTTAACCAAGCTAAGACACAGCCATTCTTTTTTTGCAGATACTCTGACTGCCACATTCTCATACTTGAGCCAACGGTACTAATGCATTTGGCCTGGGATGTCATCTAGCCCGATATGGCTGTTATGGGTCGTGCAAGGTTTCTTGCACCCTGTGTCTACTGCTTCTTGCCAAAAAACCCCTGTTTTATCTCGTGCTTTGACTACATGCATCGCAGAAGAGTGAAGTCTTCTGCGTTTTCGACGAGAAGGACCGCGACTTATCGAAACGAGAAAACTGAACTGGCTGCAGATGAAGGCGGCGCCTCCTACGGCTGTCTTGACACCATCGGGTTTGACTGTAAGGAGGCGGAGGATGCAGCTTAGTCGAAGTACAGCCAGTGCAAAGCCTGACCCTGGGACGCATCCAGAGTGCTCACGGCACCATGACTGCGTTTGGTAGAGGTTTCCTTGCTGACATCATGTAGGCGACTCAACAAGTCCGAGCTCGGATCTCTGGTCCAGGTCGGGCATCCGTGCGCGTCTTGCGTATGCTCTTGACTCCCGTCACAAGCACTGCACTGTTGGGTGTTTCGACCGCACTACATCGCAGCGTCAAGTTTTCTGCGTTTTCGATTGGCAGGACCGCGAATTATCAAAACTAGAAAAATGGCATGGTTGCAGATGAAAGCGGTACCTCCTACGGCTGTCTCGAGACCGGCTTTGGCTGTAAGGGGTTAAGGATGCAGCTTAGTCGAAGTATAGATAGTGCGCAGCGTGACCCTCGGACGCCCCCCAATGCTCATGACATCTACGATTGCCTTTGGCGGAGGCTTCCTTTTTGTCTTTGCAGATATGCCAACTTAGGATCTCCCTTGGACATGGACATCCCGTAGCCGACTAGAAAAGTCCGAGATCAGATCTCTGGTCCCGGTCGAGCATCCGTGCACCGCGCAAGGTACGAGCGTATTCCCATCTTGCTTCGCGTATGCTGTTGGCTTCTGCTATATGCACTGCATTGTCGGACGCTTCGACTACACTGCATCGAAGCGCAGTTTTATCTTTTTCTGTGAGGACCGCGGCGAGTCGAAGCGGGAAAACTGGACTAGCTGCAGAAGAAAGCACTGCCTTCACCGCTTCCCCCGTCCTCCCTTTCCCTAAGCTGTTTTGGTACCAGCAATGGGGCGGTGAGTCGAAGCTCGCGTGGCATACGCAACTTTTCTGCCGACAGTGCGGGAGGTGTACAGTGTGTCTGTCGGTCGCCTCTATAGCAAGCGCACATCCATGCTTTCCACTTGGCCTTTGCAGATACGCCGATTCAAGGTGTCGTGAGCGACTCGGCAAGTGCGAGCTCGGATTTCTTGCCCGGTCCGGATTCCATGCACCACGCAAGATATTTCCTTCCTGCCTAGCGTATGATGTCGCCTCCCACCACAAATGCTTTAAGTCTGTGTTGAGTCGACTAGAGGTGAAGGCCCACGTAACACTTGGACTGTTTGCACTCCATTCAAATATGAATTCTTCTTTTTCGCGCTTTTAATTGTATTGCTTAGTCGTGTTGCTAAAAGTTACTCATGCTTAGAGTAATTACACTTATTAATGGTTACACACTACAGAGTTTGTTTACACTTCACCAGATTTTTACATGTATTACATGTATTGCACCTGCTTTGGAGTCAGTTTTGGTCCATTCCGACACCAAGCATTACTTATGTGCGTGATATTTTTTATATCCGCAAATACTTTCCTCTCAGAAAACTTCTCGATAACACCATTACGGGTTAAAGGCGATCCCCTTTTTATTTTCATAGAGTTGCCTTTCAACGTTATTTGAGCACGTGTGGTCGAATGCCCAGACGTTTGGCATTACTTTGCAAACTGCCCACCAATTTCATTCACATTGCTCATTCTCAGTTATTTATTGTGAATTGTTTGACCTTTGCCAGTGTAATTAAAAAACAAGCAGGACTTCTCATCAGTGCAGTCATTCCTGATCACCTCTATGTACTGATTAGCTACCTTTGCATACTTTCAAGGGAGCCTATTGACCAGAAAAGGTGGGCATCAGTCCGGCTCTTTCGCAATGTGCAAGGTGCAAAGTTGCTTTCTGCTTTAAAATACTTTCGTCCTTATTTCTCTACTTCGCATCTCCTTTTCCTGACTTTCTTGTTTCCTTACGTACTTCACCTGCATGTTTATATCTGAGCCTTTCAGTCTTTTTATTCGAGTGCTTAGAGATGTTCACTTTGCTTCTTTCTCTCATGAATTAGTGCCGAAGGTTGGATTAAATAAGACTAGAAAGAGAAACCAAGGAGACTTTTGAAACGTGCTCAGACAAAAAAGACGAACCAAGGATTGTAAAACGAAACACTCGACGTGGCACAACGACGTGGCACATGTACAGAACGTTCTAATAGTCGGCGGTGCAGCGCGGCGAGCGGGTTTCGTCGTCGCCTTCCCGAAGCCTACCGGCTGGGCGTTGACACCGACGGTTTCCACGCTGCTGTTTCCCGTCAACACGAGGCGCCCCCAGTCAGCGCCTCAGGGACGTCGACGTGGTGACCTGCTCCTCCCGGACCGTCATCGCCGCTGCGAGGGCTGGTGTGTGCCAGCTCTAGCGCTACTGCAGACATGGTGTATAGAGCTTGCGCCATCATCTGTCCCTTTCCTCGGCCATCAACGACACGAGGCGGCACGTTGACGCCTTGAGTATCTGCCCCAAGTGAGCAAACGGCTTTTGTATTTTGGTTTTGTGTGTTACTCCAAACTGATTAGCTATTAATGGGACTCATTCTGTTTTTTTTTTTTTTTTTTGCCATGATTATGTGAGCTTCGTGAACTCTGCGTTGTATGAAATGTCGTTTGCAACCGCTTTCGTGACACTTTCATGCCTTTAATATTTTCGGCAGTTTTACTCGGCTCAATTTTGTTTTACTTGTTTTGTTTCTTTTCTTTTTTTTTTCCGACTGCTGCTGCGGTGCCTTCGTCTCCTCGAGGCTCCATCTCCATTGAAGCCGGCTAGTCAGGATCGAGGCCTCAGCTTTTCCGTTCTTGCCTGCGTTTTTTCAATCGCCATTTTCTTATTTTTTTTTGTTATCCTGAAAATTATTGTTGACCGATAGCTGAATTTCATTATGATATTTATTTTATTACAGAGTAAGCCCGCTGCAGTGGGCCTTGATTTACTTTCGTTTCTTTTCATTTATGTTTTACAGCGATAACGTGTGGTTGTCGTTCTGTGAGGTCGTGTCGTCGTCGTCCGTGCTCGTTCCTACACCCTTATAATATAGAGCCTGCACAGCCGCCACACTGAATCGAAAGGTTAACCTGCGGCGCAACATCCGCTCATGCACCGTAAAACCGAAGTCCAACCCCACACCTCTAACCTCCACTCCCGCACCCGTTGACTGCTTACTGGACCCCGATACTCCAACGCTGTCACTTCCAAACAGTTCATCTGTCCCTAGAGATCGATTATGTGTGGATGAGCGACCATGCCTGACGCATGCCTACTTTACACCTTTCTACCCTCCCTCCTTTCCTTTTCAAACCACTACCCTTCGCATCACGGTAAACGTCCAGTCACTTGTCGTCGTCCGTGCTCGCCAGCTATCGATGAAATTCGTCTTACCACAAGGGTAAACGTCCAGGAACTTTCTTAATGATTTGCTGCAGGATAAATTTGCTGGGTCTAGCAACGTTGGATGGATGCTGTTAGAGCATGCGCGAATATCATGTTTGTGCCATTTTGTTTACATCGCCTATTGTGTCTGCAAGTGCGCTTGCTATGGCTTTACCGTACGACACATTCAAATTGGGCGTGCTATTTCGTGCATCGGGGGTGGCGTCTTGAGCCAAGCTCACATATGGCCCCGCAGTGACAGTCACGCGTCGTGCAAGGTTACTTTCTGCTCCCCACGATCACTTGGATTGGTCAGAAGTGTCTGCAGCGTTGTCCTGTTGCGTCTGGAATGTGCGCCATTACTGCATTCAGCGGGCTCTTGCCGTGAACAGCATTCATACATCGCCTTCGCTGCGGCGTTTAGCGTGTTCGTCGAACAATGTGTTCCACCACCTCCATCCCCCTCACGATACCTTACTCATGAACAAAAAAGATCTGTACCTTCTGGAACGGTCTCTTTCAATAGAACTGCCAATAAACCTTTTGCACTGCAGCCTCATACCAGCTTTTTGTCTCTGTTGTGTGTTCGCCGGCGCCAGCCGGTTTAAGCGCATTGTGATTGACGCGACTATGGTCAATGTGAGGCCGCCAGGTGAGACTGCCGTCATAAATAAAGCCCATATATTTTCAGAGATTAAACTTGAGGAATCGGGTGAAGTAGATATGTCAGAGAGATAACTTTATGTCAAAGAGATAACACTGAACTTGAGATGTACGCTACTTTAACACCGCTCGTGAGTACTCACAGTTGCAAGCGATCGTAGAGTATGTCAGACGCAACCGAAAAAAAAAAAAAGAAGCAATGACGTCCGCATAGACGCAAGTGCGATCTAAAAGTATAAGCCTTATACTATAATCCGGAGCGTAGCTTTTACCACGATCTTTAAGTAATGGGATCGTTGTGAGCTTATACTCGGAAGGTATGTAAGCGTGTTTCATGGACTAATTTACCAGTTGTAATAAGCAGTCAGGAGACTCTTCAAAGAGAATTTTGAGCATTTTCGAAGTGACGCCATCGGAGCCGGGAGCAGCAGCTGGTAACCTCAATACAATTGAAGAAAGCTTCGATAGGTTAACTCGAGTGTCGTATTTCACTGGCGTCACTGGCGCGAACAACACTTGTCGGAAATGTAGTAGAGACTAGAACCGGTTCTTCATTCTTTTGGCAATTGATTCAACTGCCTCGATATCTTCCCTTGGAGTCAAAACTAAGGGTAAATTTTGTGAGGTCGTGAGCTGTTTTCTCAACCGTAGAAAACCAAATATATACATATCAGTCGCGTGGCTAAACCGCTAATGTGCGGCTAAAAAGAAAAAAAAAAGAAGACAGACATGACTTTATAGAAACAAGCGGGGCACCACAGTGTGCGCCTTAGAGAGACAATCTTCGTCTCACTTTCGAGCTCGAGTGCATGGCTGCAGAGAGAATTTTGACATACGAGAGAAGCAGCTTCTCAAATGAATTGCTCAATCAGTCTTTTTCACTCCTCTCTCAGAGTCATAAAGTATGCGACTCGATGAATAGAGAAGCCGTTATTCGCCACCATGTGAACTGAAATTTCACGCATGAGTGCTATAAAAGTTACTTAGTAAGAGTACTGTTTTCTTTGCTCGTTTGAACAAACGAAACCTTAGACTGTCGATATGTGTGCAGCGGAAGTTCAAGTGCAGCTCTAAACAAAACACGAACCAAAATCGGAAGGCGATAAATGTGCGATGACCTACGTTTGTGCATGCCCTGTCTTTTCTTTTGTATTTGGGTTTTATATCACGCTTTACTCCACGTATCCTGAGTAAATTGTTTAAAAACTCGTACGTGCTACAGGAGCAAGGCTGCGCATTTGTGCTACTGTTCTGCATTGCGGACTCAGCTCCCGGCAGTATGCCGAGATCCGTGTTCGTAATGATGTACAGCACTACTAGGCGGTGCTCGCCATTCCAATGAGCCTATAAAGCTCATTTTTATTTTTGTTTTGAGTATCGAATTGCTGTTTCTTGTTGCCACAAAACTGTCGAAAGCGACATAGAGCGCTTAAGCCAACCTACTTAAAGAGTTGCAATGACATCAAATGATGTATCGAAAGGCATATTGCAGATTTTTTTCATGTCTCGCGTTACCTAAGCGCCAACTACGCGTAACAATTACTGTTCGAGGAATAAAACTGAAACTGAAACAGCTTCAAAAGAAATTCGATTATAAGCTATTTAATGGTCGTAGGCGAATACCACGCGGTGATCCATGTGTACTAAAACATAAAAAAATTAAATCATAAATTATTTAATGGTCGTAGGCGAATTAAACGGGATGAACCATGTATACTGATGTCTAACGCATCATTTGAAAGAATAAAACACTCATGAAAAAAATCGTTGTTCATGCCTCTTTAAGGGTATGATGCGATAGAGTGAATGGGTCCCTTCAGAGTCCTAGTGTCCTCTTTGTACGAGGTCTGTTAGAAAAGTATCCGACCTTTGGCCGAAGAAAAAAAACTGGCATAACTGGAGCGTTGGAAACCTAATAACCTTCAAAGTAGTCTCCTTGGGGCTCCATATACATCTCCCATCGGTGCTGCCATTGTTGGAAGTATTCCGAAAAGGCCCTTTTCGGAATGGAATTTAGCTATGCCGTCGTTGCAGCCACAATGTCCTTTCTTTTCTGAAATGGCGCTCCTTTCAATGGCCTCTTCATTTTAGGAAACAGCCAGAAGTCGTAGGGGGACATATAAGGAGAGTAAGGAGCCTGTTGAACTACAGGAGTCAGGTTTTTCGCCAGAAAAGTCTGAATCAAATGCGAGGAATGTGCAGGAGCAATGCCGCGAGGGATGCGCCAATTTCTTGTTGACCTCAATTCCGGTCTCTTGCGCCGCAAAGCACCACGTAGGCGATGGAGGACATCCCTGTAGTACTATTTAGTCATTCTTTGACCCTGTGGGGTGCGTACTCGTGGTGTGCCACACAGAGGGAGTCAAAAAGCAGGTAGCATCACTTTGACATTGCTGCGCACTTGGCGGGCCTTCTTTGGTCTTGGCGACGTGGAATGCGTCCTCTGTGACGACCGGGATTTGGTTTCCGGGTCGTACCCGTACACCCAAGACTCGTCACTAGTGATTACGGCGTCGGTGAAGTCAGGGTAACTGCTTGTGGAATCCAGCATCTCCTGTGAGACTTCAACACGAAGCTGCTTTTTCTCCACCGTCAGCAGCTTCGGCACGAATTTCGCCGCATCTCTCTCCATGGCCAAATCTTCGGTGATAATGGAATGTGCAGAAAAATTGCTGATGTACACCTCTCCCGCAATTTCTCGGATAGTCACACAACAGTCCCGCATCACCACAGCGTTCACTTCGGCAATGACCTGGTCATTTCGGCATGTTGATGGCCGACCGGAGCGTGGCTCTCTCTCCACGGATGTGCGGCTGTCTTTAAACCAGTTGCACCACTGCTTAATCTGTGTGCTGCTCATAGCATCATCACCGAAAGCCGTCTGAACATTTCGAATGGTTTCCACATGGCTATCGCCAAGTTTCTGGCATAATTTGAGGCAGTAGCGCTGCTCCTCTCGCTCCGCCATTTTCCTTGCAACAAAAAACCGACGAGAGCACTGCGCACTGCCTCACTCAAACGCTGCTTCCCAGCGACTGACGCTATCGGCAGGCGGGAAAAAATTCGTGCATGCGCACGAGGGTTCAAGGTCGGCTGCTGTAAGCGCGCTTGTTTCACATCCATCAGGTGTGCGCAAAAAAAAAAATAAAGTCGGATACTTTTCTAACAGACCTCGTATATCCCTTCGCAGACACGGATACTGTTATTTATTTTTTATTTTAGAATAATTTTTGTTTTTAAATTTAAACATTTTATTTTACCATTTTGACGTTGATATATTTTTGTTTTCCATTTTATTATTTTTATTTTTCTTTATTTTTTTTTCATTTATTGCTATTTTTAATCGACCACAAGACACACAAGGCCTCCCTTTAACCAAGTCGAACGAACTTCCCTCGGTGCTCCCGGCTTAACCATTTTTCTTTTCAGCGCAATTACTTTTCTTTCTTCGGGGGCACTACCTAGTGGCAGAGGAATGACTTCATGACACTGTAGACCAATGAGGAATTGGGATGCGACGTCATCAGCGTTGTACTGTGCGATATCTGTGGGGTGTTTGAATTACCTGCGCGAGGTCATGTGGTTGTAAAAGTGTGTGATGAGAGGCTAGTTGGTAAGGCATTCTGAAGACATAAAACTACATCTTTTCTGTGTCCTGTCTCCTGCGTAGTTTTATGTCTTCAGCATGTGGTTGTGACGTCACGACCATCTAGGCCAATCCTGATTTTCTCGACATGACAACGCCTACGCGTGTAACTACGGCGGTTTCTCTGCCGAACGGGACCCTTAGCGCTGTCTCGTTAAAACTCGCTTTGTCCGGATTATGCTGCACATCCCGTAATCCTCGCGAAGTATGAGTTGCCGACCTGTTGGACACAGTTCCGCCTACAATGGGGTCGTTAAGCCATTACACAAAAAGAAGGTCAACGGAGGAAAGCACTATGTTGACGACGAAAATGAGGCTGCCTCGCACGCTCGTTTCAGTTTCGTGTGCTCGATGCGTGCAACGGGAGTCAGTAGGGTTGAGTTACTACCAAGAGATTTCTGGGGAGATCACGCGTGGGGCCAGTGTCCTGGAGACTGCTTCAGACGCCCAGAAGCTTTCCACCCTGCTAAGCGCGCAGAATATATGTGGTCTTTGAGAAGTTGAGCAAAGCTGACAAGCAGCGATGCCTCCCAGCTTCTAATGCTTGATGATATATCGCGCGGTTATCCAAACTGGCATGATGCCGCCAAAAATTGGCTGACTCAGGAGGCAATGAAATATTGTCGTGGTTGTCAAACGAGCGAGACTAGAAGATTCCGGGCGACAAAAGCGCAACCACTCTCTGCGAATTGCTGAACGTTGTTCAGCGGAAGAGCAAACAGGAGTAAATAGCCTTTAGTTACAACCTCAGGTCAGTAAATTGTTTTGCCTCTCCTATATGGCGTTGCAACTAGAGATGCAACGACTGCGCCCTGTGATTGTGATTTTACCCGTCTTGAACTTGCCCTGACCTTCTAGCAGTGTCAGTTTTCCGCCTGCCTTGACAGGCGAGAACACCGGCATGCCGGCGTAAGCTGGGCGCACCGCGACCACGCAAACACAAAGCACGTGTCTCGGTCGCCGTTCTGTAGGGTTGCGTAAGCTAAGGGTCTCCTGCGGGCAGTACGGGCGATCGGTGGCAGCCCCGCTGCCCCCTTAGATGACACTCTGCGAATCAGTTACGAAAGCACAGATGCGTGCTTACTACAATGTGTGCGTGAGCTGTTGAACCAAATGATAAAGAAAACCTTCACCACCATTTCCCCTCCGTGGATAAACGCATCTATGAGAGGTGTTGTTTGCACTCTGCCATGTCCATTTCACGTCGGTCGTGTCATCTGTGCTGTATGTTTTGCAAATTTTAAGCCAACGATGTCAAAAATAACGCGGCGGCCAAAAGCGCTAGATTTGAAACTAAGACAAAATGATCAATTTTGGGCATAAAGGAAACGATAAAAGACAACAAAATCTCTCTTCCAGTTCCACTGTGCTCCTGGTGCATTGGCACCTTGTAGAGCATGTAAGCAAAACATAAAGCACGCTTTACAGGGACCCTGCAGGATTACAGCAGTGACTGCCATGAATCGGCAATAGAATCAAACAGAAATTCAAGCAGAATAAGAAAGAACGACACATGTCAATCTCAGTCTGAAACTTGCGCTATAAAAAACGTAGGCCTCTTTGCAACAAAGTATTCTAAAGTAAATCGGTCGAATGTCGGTGAAGTTCACTACGTTTGATATTGCCCAGGAGTCAGAACGACTCGAAAATGCAATCCAGCTTCAATTAGGGCTACAGAAATTTGTCATCATGAAGATGGTCACACCTAAATCATCCCCATTGCAGGGGATTTGAGTCTAAACAACGCTCGACAAGCGCTGTTTGAACATATGAGGAAGCCAACAGCCATTGAAAAGAAGGAAAGCGTAAGAAAATATTTTTATTATTATTTGTGGAGCGCCACTCCACTGCGAATGACTTGGGAGATGAGACTATAGTGGCATAATACTTTTTTTACCTGAAAGGTAATTGATTAGAAAGTGGAAGAAAAGACAAGCACTTGCCGCTAGTGGGATCGGAACCCACGATCTCCGCATGTCACGTATCGTGCTCTACCGTAAGACGGTGGTGGCTCGAACTTCTACTTTCGATGTACTACTTTCGATTTAGTGATGTGAGAAGTTTGTACAGCCGCCGCCGTAGCTGAATTGGCAGAGCACCGTACGCGAAATGCAGAGGTCATAGGTTCGTATCCCACCAGCGCCAAGTGCTTGTCTTTTCTTCTACTTTCTGGTCTGTTATCTTTTAAGCAAAAAATGGTTACTTCATTTCCATTGATTAAGGCAACAAATGGTAAGTCTTTCATTGGTCTCAATGACTGTTGGTTTTGTTCAGTTATGTCTATTAACGAGCCCCTTATCTCCTTACTCTTGTCTGCTCCATAGCATCACGAACGCAATGCTTGCTCTCGCCAAGTGTGATTATTGTCGCGACTGTATCTGCTAAGGAGATGGAGTGGAACCATACCATTAATTTTGTGGGTAGTTATTTATTCATTCAAAAAATGTGCTATAGAAATCAACTACGAAGTAAGAATTACAGCAAGAGGTCTCGAAGTACACGACTACGATGGGGCCTCTTAGTGCAGAATCTCAAACTCAAGCTTACCACGTAAGACACATTGACAAATTTTGTCTTCTACGGGCTAGTAACCGGAAAGTAAAGAGGAGAAAGAAGGGATCGAAGGGAAAGGTTAAAAGGTAAAAAAGTAAGCAAAATATTTTGAAATAAAAATAAAATCAAAACAAATAAGCACTTCGGTGACAGGCACTCGGCAACCAAAATCCTCTTTTCGTTACTTTACATTCTATTTTTGGTCGTATTCAAAGTCTATAGGACGTGCTGATTGACGTAGGCAAGGACGACCGGACGCCTAGGAATTGTTTACGCCTATAGATTACCTGGGTGCAAACAAGGTGGAACTAATGAGATTCGGACGGAATCACGGCTGAAATTCTCAGGGTCAGCAGGCCGCGTGTGCGAGGTCCCTGGTTCAGAGAGATGTGGAAAGAAGCGGTTGAGATGTGGTTCCAGGAGATGGTTTGAAGACGGGGATTTGAGAGATGATACTCAGACGTGGCTGCGAGGGTTGTTGCTGCAGAACATTCCTTATTGAGAAACCTGTTGATGTATAGTTTTTGTATTATTCGTCTGCGTTCTCGTGCCACCGCGTCACTTCGCCTGTTCTGCTCAGTGCGTACAGCTCGCCTTTCGTTGTCCTCAGACTGCGTGTGAATCTGGCTTGGCTGGAAGCCTGGCAGCGTTGGCTGCGACAGCGACATCATTATCAATGCCTGTCAGATCCCCCATCTTTGAATGGGAGCACCGTGGCACGGCCGCCTAGATCGAGCACGCAGGCGCCATGAGCGCGGGCGCCTCGTTCACCTGTCGTCCGCGATTTTACGTGCTCCGGTTGGATTCTCGTGCTACGTCACCCGGGCTACGGCGCTTCGTGATGCTTCACATAGCCTCCGTGACACATAGCAGTCCGGCGTGGCCCTACGTGCCAAGCCTAAGCTGGTATAGGCTGAAAAGCTAGTGAGCGGGAAGGGCAGGGGAGAGGAGCAGGAAAGAGCTCGATTCACCATTTTCGAGTGACATGACAGGCATTGATAATAGAGGAAGCAATGGCTGCAAGAAAGAAGAGCGGATGATGATGATGGTCATGATAATTTTTATGGAGCAGGGAAAGCTCCCTTAAGCCATAAAAAGAATAAATAGCGTCATAACGGAGCAGCTGCGTAAGGCCTTCGTCGCGGGTCCGTCAATGGTCGAAAGATGAGGCTTCCTAGATACCTCGGGCTTTTCAGTTTTGCTAGTAAAGTAGCGATTTCGTCCTAAAAAGAAAAAAAAAAGCTGGTATAGTGACTGGCCACCAGTGGGACGTCACAGCAACGCGCGGAGCCGCTGTTCAGGAGTGCAGAGGTAGCGGGGAATATTGCGGCGGTTTTGAATCTTTGCGGTGGTTTGTTAGAGTGTTAGTTTTGGAATCGCGCAGTCGTTTTTTGCTTTTTTAACTAACAGGTTTATCTGAGCGCGACTTGACGCAACGCTTGACTCTTCGCAAAAAAAAAACCAGAAAAAAAAAAAACCGATGAACCTCGTTACCCCGCTTGTCGGCAACGAGAGAGGCGTTCCCGGGGGCCACACGAAGGAATGCGAGAGGAACGCGTAGTGGAAGTCGGCTTGCTCCAAGCCTACCTTGGGAGCGGCTGCGTTTCTATTTTGCCAGCCTCCTCCGCGCTGCAACCGGGAGAGCCCTGTACTCTCGCCACCTGCGTGTTAATGAACTGCCACGCCGCCTCGCCGGTCCTGGTGCCTCTAAGGAAATATTTTCCGCTGCTGACTCACAGTCGGAACCAGAAAATTGGGCTTACTGTCGGCTGAAGTTCATTGTTCTAAATTTATACCAGTGAAACATGACAGTTTTAATGCACCGTATTTAGATGCAAGTGTCCAGATTTGTCCCAAAATGCAATCTCTGCAACAAGTGGACTTGGTGGCACCGGAAGAGCAGGAATGCTCATCCGTTTCTTCTTCGTTGCCCAGGTTGGTGATAAATACGGTCTATTCTATTCAGGATGAATCTGTTGCCTTGAGGGTGCTACCAAGTCCACAGTTTCTTGCTTAGACTTTAATTGATTGCACTGATATAATTATATTGCTGTTATTGACATCATATGATGAGAGCTGAACACAGGGCCGGGCTCTGACTCAATTTCAGAGTCAAGTTGTGGTACTGAAATGTTGAAAAACATTCATAAAGAGCAGACGAAAAGCAACAGAGTTTTGAAACAACTAACAACGAACCTGCACAAAGAAAAAAAATAGAGAAAACGAAATAAAATGGAAGGACAGGCTGCATGCCAAGTACGTAGCATATGCTTCATATAACCCAGTTTTTCATTCCCAGTGCTAATGCGTCGTCAAAAAAAAATAGCACAGCAGTCAGCACACGACGCTGGAGTCCGCGGAAAAAGCAACGTCGTATTAAAGGGGCATAAAAGACAATCTATGGGCTGAAAGAGGAAGAGGGGATGATAAAGAGAGCTAGTGAACAGAAGGGCGAGGTTTTTCAAAAGCAGAAGAACAAAGGTATCAGGGGAAGAAGGGGAGCAGGTCTCTCGCTGAGGAACCTTTTTTCTTTTCCTTTCTCCCTCCTGTTTCACTGCTCTTTGTCCCTCGCAGCGTCCGCCCCGTGCGGCGCATTGGCGTTTGACATTTGCCGCGCTGCATTGGTCGTTACTTAGTGGTAGAGGGGCGCAGCGGTCGAGAGCAGCCTGCCCCAGGGCTCCTCCTCGACCCTGGCAGTTGTTCCGCGCGCCTCGCTCCGTGCTTCATTTTCGCTTTCTTTAAGAGCGCCGACGGAGATCCGCGCTGCTGGCCGGTCTCGCAAACTGTCCCTTCGAGCCGTTATAGGCTTTCCATTTTCACCCCCTTGTCGGCGGAGCTCTTGCCGCGCTCTTTGGACGCTCGTCGTTTCTCGGGCCCATCTTGCGATATTTGTCATCGCGCTGTCCCTGCCTCGTACGCGGTGCTGCTACGCGTGGAGTCAGTTTTGTTTCCGCTGTCACTTTTTCGCGCGCATCACTGCAGGCAATGGTGGCCCCGGGCGGCGAATTCGAGAACATAATGGAATCTTCAGAAGGAAAATCTGGCCCCTCCCGGGGCGCATCCCTCCTCCCCTCACTACCGAATGTTTCCCCACTTTGGCTGCCTTTTTGCTGTTCCTTGTCACGCTCAGCCGATGGAGAGAAGCAAAAAAATAAATAAAAGGAAGGGTGGAGAGCCATTCTGCCTCGTGCTTGTTTTCATTTAGAAACGTCGTCTTGGAGCCGACAGTCTTTATGCTAGCCATCTTCGGTGAAATTGCAGTGCGTGCCCGGAAGCTGTTTCATCGGCCACTGCGCTTGATTCGTTTTGTTTCGTCATTTTAACGCGTTTAATTTTTCTTTCCACGGCGTCTGAAAATAGCTGGAACGTAAAAAACGGCTGGACACTTTGCTTTCAGCACCGGATTCGACCACTCACGCAGAGGACTAAAGTGGAGAGCGCTCAGGGCGGTGGCTTGTTTGACGCTTGGTTTGCGCAACCTGAGGTAGACAAGCGTGCTCTGGTGTGCTCCGCTCTCCGTGCACATTGCGAATGAACCTTTCGCCAAGAGTTAAAGAGTGGAGGGTCGTATACGTTTGGCCTCCGCGCTCATTGAAGAGTTAAAGTGGCGCAAAGTGACAAAAATGCCGCTGGCGCTGTTATTATCCGATATCTCTGCGCAGTTTCCTTCTTTCTGCCCGTGGAAAAGTGAAGCACAAGGTTTCGACAATAATAGTAGTGTACTCACTATTATGACTTACTTAAAATGCTGCAAAGATCGAAGCGATGTTCGCGGTCCTTTTTAAACGACTGCTGAGCATTTCGTTGTAATGATAAGGTAAAAAGAAAATTACGGAGAGCACTGCTGATGGCGTAATTGTGGGTATTCTGCACCACTTTTCCTGGACGCCGACAACAACGCCGGGTTTCGTTGCTGACGGGCCATATAAGGCTTTCGCCTTAATAAGGACGGGCTTTTGTTTACCGAGAGCAAATGTATTGCGAACAAGCCATATCTCACTCGCATCCATGTCTGGTGTTGTGGATGAACTGTAACAGTTTCGACTTTTTGGTGGTTTTCTCCCCGTAAGATATGTGTAAAATGTCAAAGCGAGTGAGTGCAGAGCTTTCTGAAACATACATTCCATGTTGCGGTAATTTCATGTCTGTTGCTGGAGTTCAGTACTGACACCGGCGGCCATGTGAAATCCAACAAACATGCACGACACGATTCGAGCGGCTTTGTGCAGAAAATAAAGGCTCTAAGCAGCCGAACATGACCAGAGCTCGTTCAACAATGCTGTGAATGTCGGCACAGCTGGTGTGCGAAAGGCTTAACCACGTTGCAACTGATGGCTACCTAAGCACGCACGCGCACACGTGCAGACACAGTGTAGCTTAGATGCATCGATTCTTTGCTGCTAAAGGCTAGTGCCCATCCCACAGAACAGGGAGAAGATAGTAAGCCCTTGGTTCTACGCTAGTTATATCTGAGAGGAACGCCATAATAATACGAATACAAGATAAAAGTATACTTATGGGCTGAGAGGCTTGCGAAATCTTGAGACCATTATTTCGCCAAGAGAGAGTGTAAAAGAAAGGCAAAAATCCGTTTTAAGATTTGAAACAGCTTTTAAGCTTTACTCTAAGACGTTCTTTGGACACTTCAGTATCGTCGGAGTACATTAGTGCAAACACGGAAAGTGACAGAAAATTTAAACTAGCCAAGTGCATGGAGGTTTTAGATTCGTCACAGGACTCTTGAGGTCTAAATTGAGCGCTTACGTAAGTCCAATAAATGCAACTTTTTTTTTTTCAGCGAAATGGGGTAAGTTTTAAGGGTTTGGTTACGCAGTGTATAATGCTCTTCGTGGAAGTTAAAAAAAAAAAAAAACTCAGAGAAGAAGATGTTTTAGTCGTCTTTTTTTTCTGCACCTTTTTGCGAGGCCACTTTCATCTAGCACGTGTAACTGCTTGAGCAGGCATGCACGCACGCACCTACACATACACACGTGGGCGCTCACGCGTACACATGAAAAATAAGAGGAAGAAAAGAAGATAAAGGTGGCTCAGAAGAGCAGGGCAAAGACTCTTACGCACGCTCTTCATTTTTCTCTGGCAACAGGGAGAGGAAGGTAGACAAAACGAACATGCTGAGGCAACACGAAAAAATAAGAAAACAGAAAGTGGAGAGGAAAAGAAGCGGATGAAAAAACGGGCTGGAATCACGAAACGAATGGGCGATTTGTCAACCTCGATTCGCTCGCACGCTGGCTCGACCTGCATCGGCGTGGCACGCGTGGCAGAGCCGAGACGCGGTGCCCCACGTGGCGGCGTACGCGACGCGGATGCGGCAGGCGGTGCCAGTAGCAGCGGTAGTTCGCGTTTTCCTAGGCGATGGCCGCCGATCTACTGCGAACGTAATCGAATGGGTGCACGGATAAACGGTCGCCGGCGCCGCGCGCGACAACTGCCGGATGCAATTCCGCGCCGCGGCGCCTCCAGTCGGGCCTGCAATGGATTGGCACAGCCCCTTCACGCGTGCCTGCCCCGTGCAGCACAGAGCACGCGACATCGCTCCCGGTGTTTTCACGGGCATGAGGCCGCCGCGAAACTCATCAAATTTGTTGGTTTTCTTTCTTTACTGGTTCCCCTCTTGGCTGGGCGAAAACGGCGCAGAGCTCTGGATGGTGCCACCGCCGGCGCTCTCGCATGGCGTAGCGGATCATACGGGCGCTTGAGTCGCTTCCTGCGCATCCGCATTGTGCCCGCCAGCGTCCCCATGAACGGCTTTCCGATACACCTTACAACAGTAGCCAACGATGAGACGAGTAGCGACGATGCCGGTGAATGGACCGAGCACGCCAACTTTTACTTTGCTTAGTCATGCTTAGCAAAGGCGAACGCCTGTACACAAATGGCCATTCGTGGGTTGAAACGTTATGCGCGAGAAGTCAGCTCGTTGCGCGAAGGCGTGTCTCAAAAACGAGTGTCATGAAAGGCTTAGAGTGAACACCCTGCACACCTACCGAACTGAGATTTAAAATTCGCTGATAGCAGCATAAAACTACTCAGCAAATTAATTACTCGTTAGAAATTCTATTCCAACAGTTAGCACAAAGTGTTGGTATCTAAAGAAACAAAAATATTCTTGGAGATCCAATGACGTCATGTGTTCGCAATGCGATAGCATTAGTAGAACGTGTTATCGGGCTAGTTGGTTCAATACTTCAGATACTTCAGACATGGCAGTTGCGCGAAACACACACACCCAAGACAGGTTACGGGACGAGTTGCAGTTGTATTTTTGCGCTCGTCCCGTAACCAATCTTGTGTGTGTGTGTGTTTCGCGCAACTGCCATGTCTGAAGATAGCATTAGAAGCTGCTGACGGCTTTACATCAAGTTCTGTGTTATTCTTTCACGACTGGATTTTCGAACCCTTACACGTCTGTCTGCACGCAACCAGCCATCTCTTTTGATCACATAGCTGGTGGTTAAATGTTTCCGCGAAGGTGTCTAGAGGCGGCGAGACGGACCCAGTGAAGATTTACGAAACGTGCACTTGTTACTTCCGGTCTGGTGACGTAATTTTTGGTCCTGAGAATTGTGTGACCAACGGCGTGTTTTTTTTTTTTCTTTTCCGACGAGGCATCTTATGCTATCGCATTGATGAAGTACCACAGAGGAGAGACTCTGTCACTTGACATCACCAGAATCATTGGCTGTTTTTCTCGCATGTACGCTTTTTGTGCGGTGATGCACCCTTTTCAGGCAGATTAGCGCTATTAGTATCAAAAAAGGTTAGAGCAAGACCAATGAACAGACATGTACTGCACGATAAAAGAAGTGGAGAGGACACATTCATTCTCACTCTCCGCTTCACATTCACAGATTCCTGCAAGTCCTCATACCGGTAATGGCAGGTGCTGCCACCGGTGGGTCTCATGAGAACAAGGTTCCTCTTCCTGAGCAGCCTCTCGCGACCAGTCATTAACTTAATTGCCACCTGCCACACGGTGGCAGTTTGCTCACAATCCGGTGGGCAGGTTGTGATGACATCCCAAGGTCACCTGAACTAGGTGGCACACCTGACACCTAGGTAGCCTCTCTGGGAATTTTCCATGGATTTTTCGTTCACTGCCAACGGCGCCGACGCCGCCTTTTCTGAGATACAGAGCCCTTAACACAATCGCGTTAATACGATAAGAGAATGGCTGAGAGAGAGAGAGAGAAGAAACGAAAAGTAGGGAAGCCAACCAGGTGATTCCCGGTTGGCTTCCCTACAAAGCAAACAGAAAAACTATGGAAATGAAACACGTTTATGCATTCTAGAAGCGTGTGCCTATATATATATATATATATATATATATATATATATATATATATATATATATATATATATATATATATATATATAACCCACGACGTGGGTTCGGATCCCCCGGAATATATATACATATATATATATATTCCACCCTCTCCGTTCGATGACGTTCTACGTCACACCTGCGGTAACTCAGGACGTTCTACGTCCGCCGCTTATGAACGTGGTTGGCGCTGATGAACACTCTTAAAGTTAGGTTACTTGTAAACATAAATACCCCCGAAAGCAGAAGATTTGACAGCCGTCGCCGTAGCTCAGAGGTAGAGCACCGGACGCGTAATTCGGAGGTCGTGGGTTCGGATCCCACCGGCGGCAGTGGTTGTTTTTTCTTCTGCTTTTCTAATCAATTCGCTTTAAGCGATAACATATTCAGTAATATTCTAAATTGATGAACTGCACAAAATAAATAAATTAATTAAAAAAATCCCCTGTGCCCCTTGGTTTCTGTGGCTGTTGGCTTCCTTCATATATATATATATATATATATATATATATATATATATATATATATAAACGGTTTAAAGGATGATGGAGTAGCGGATACAAAAGCGGAAGCGAATAGAAATATTGAATAGTGATGGCACCGAGTTCAAAAGAGATCGAAGGTCTTGCTTGAAGTTTCTGAGCAATAACTTACTTGTAACTAAAATAAAACATTTTATGGTTGCGAGTGGGCTTCGAATCCGCGGCGGTGCGAACAGAAAAGTTTTGCTGGCCACTACATTAAACCTCTACGCCATCGCCGCAGCCGAACATCGAACATCGAACATGCTGTCTGCCAGTCTCTCCCGCTGTGCTTTGGATGTCGTCGTCTTCATTGACTTGCCTCCGTGCGCAATGGATGCAGAACACATCGCTACGTACTGACCTCTGAAGGTGCGTTTAGCGGCCCCATAATTTTATAGCGCGCTAGCACTAAGGCCCCCACTCACCGAATTTCTCCGCTATTTGTCTGAAGCTTGCTTGATCTTGAAAACCGATCCTCGAACGGAAACCGAAACCGAAGCAAAAACTGAAGTGTTAGCGCTCCTAATTCGCATTTGGTTGGTTGGTTTTATAGGAGTTGACGTCCCAAAGCGACTAAGGCTATGAGGGACGCCGTAGTGGAGGGCTCCGGATAATTTCGACCCCCTGGGGTTCTTTCACATGCACTGACATCGCACACTACACGGGCCTCCAGCATTTCGCCTCCATCTAAATGCGACCGCCGCGGCCGGTATCACTGAGCCACCGCGGCGGCTAAATTCGCATTTGGGCTAACCACGCTAAATCTCCAGTCATTTTTTTCCTGAGTACCGGCTGCTACACTCACGAGTCCACTGTCAAGAAAGCCGCCGTGGTGGTTCAGTGGTTATGTTTCTCGGCTGCTGACGCAAAAGACGCGGGTTCAATCCCTGCAGTGGCGGTCGCATTTCGAAGGAGGCGTAATGCTAGAGGTGCGTGTACTGTGCGTTGTCAGTGCACGCTGAAGAACCCTAGGTGGTAGAAATTACCCGGAGCCCTCCACTAAGGCGCCCATCGTAGTCTGAGTCGCTTTGGGACGTTAAAGCCCACTAAAGCTAATTCACTGTTAAAAGGAATCATTTTGAAGAAAGACTAGGGGATGCGGTTAATTCGATAACCGCTGGATCCAGACATTTTGGTCATTTTTTTGTGGTTTCAAGCCGCTAAATGCGTGCTCTACGCATAGTTAGTTTCCCAAGGCGGCAATGGCTGCTCAACGCATTTCTCTTCTGGCGAGAGCTGAGACGTTTTGTGCCCTTTATATACTCTGTGATCAACTGCCAAGCCTTCATAATCGCCATGTTCATGGCGGATATGAAAAGCTAGTTTTGATACTCTAGCTCTTGATACTCTGATACTTTGATACTCTGATACCCTTTATTTTCATGCTCATTTATTGCTTTTCCCAAATGATATAAACCATTGTATGAGGCAACGAACGGTTACTGCTCGATTCTACCAGCACGCTTAGCTCCAAATAAGTTGATTTATTGTTTTAAAGTAAGGAGCACTCTCAGACCCTTCAATACATTGGTCGAACAAAAAACAGTAAAGAACAACAGAGAAAAAAAAACGGCGCCGAAAGTTAGAATGCCGTTCACTTTTTGTTGAGGTCACCTTGAGTGGCGATGCATCACGCATGACACCCGGGGCATTTTTGGTGCTTACTTAAGAAGCTGAGTCATCTCGTAATAAAATCAGCAGAAATATGCCGCAGCACCTGATGAGAAAATAGAGGAAGGGGCAAAAATTATTACATTAGGCCGCTTCTAACGGAGCTAAGCTCCCCCTTCGTAGCGGAGGGAGTTGTTTCGTACCTGAGTATAAAAATGAAGTAATGAAAAGAGGGCGATAGCAAAAGGGAAAAGGGGTGAACCGGGCGCGACCATGGCGCCTTGCGTCACCTTGGTTGCATCACTTTGATCTACAATGCGGTTCGTTTACATCCCCTCTTGTTGGTGCACTTACACAATTTTGCTTTCAAAGTTTGCGTGCCTAATGAGGACAAATTATGTTGTAGCGGAAAAAATGGCTGCTGCTTGCGTTAATGTGACCTAGCCATGACCTGCCGGGTAGATTCTTCACGATAGGCCAAAACTCGCAGTTAATGCTTCCTGGAAGCGAAAACTGAGCAACATTTTCGCTATTGGCCGGCACTTTCACAGTTTGCTTCTTCCGTGCACTTCTGTTGCCGGTGTCCGCCAGCGCTTAGGCAAAAATAATTTTGGAGCTGCCCTGTCAAGAAGGATAACAGTCTACCGCTGTTAGCGCCTGCAAAATGGAATATTCGCACAAGTACCTTCCTGCCGGCCGCGTAGCTGCACTTCTAAATTACGACTCTTAAAACCTATCTTTCCCTTGGCACATCCTTTATTTTTTTACTTGTTAACGTTTCTGGTGTCCTTTTCTGATTACTGATAAATTCAAGAAGTCGCTGACTGCGCTTGCATTCAGAAAAGTGGTGAGTTCGATGTTCACGACTCAACTTCCGAAAAGAAGCTTTTGTGTTGATGTTACCTTGCGGAGTCCTTATGGTGGGAGTGCGAGAGGGGCGTCTGAGAGACTAAAATCATAGATAAAGCAAAAAGGAGGTGAAACTGTGGTGCGCCTGCTGGTATGCCGCTATGGCAACGGCTGCACTCATCCCTTGTATACCATTCTCGTTACGAAATGCATTTATAACGCATCGTAAAGTAGCTAGCATTTAAAGCTTGAAGTGACATTTCGAACTGAAATTTTAGTGCATAATTTTCCAATCACAACTTCGACGCTCATGCCTTGTTGCTAACGAACGTTTCTGAAACTAGCCGCATCAGAAATAACTTATATTTTCTCGCCCAGTTTTGAAGTAGCTTTAGAACACCCTGATGAATATCCATTCTTTCTACATCTCTACACAGCCGCATCCGAATGTCGCAAGTGAATGAGCAAACCTCTTGCGAAGGATTCTACATTGTTGGAGCGCGATAGACTGCGAATGAAAAATGAACAAGGACAGAAAACGTCTCTGAGAGCCTGGTTTCTGGCCAAAGCTTGTGCCACAAGATCATTTGCTGGCCTGGAGGACTCCCTTAAGTCACTTTTAAGGATTCTTTTCTCATTCTTTCTCTTCAGAAAGAGATGTGGTAATCGAAACTGGAATCTCGACAAGTTGGATGTTCTAGATCCGGCGATATATTGCGTGTTACCTAACGCAAGCTTAAGGCGGATTTTGACGTCTTACTTAACTTTTTTTTCTTTCGGCATTCGAGTAATAGAAAGATTGGTGAAGATGACCCAAGGGAGATTGGGTGAGAAATGCTATTGCTTCAATTGTGGAAAAGTTGAGTTGTCCTTGGGGGCCAGGCATCTGTTACCTAAAGATAAAGGAAGGCCTCAGAAACATATACGCTGACGTAGACACAGGCGGCGAGACTTCACAAAACCTGGGACTCGCTACGGAAGAAAGTAGTCATTGTGTGCTCGCACAAATAATAATACCAGTAAAAAAAGAGCTAAAGTGGAAGGTCTCAACAGAAAACTGATTAAGAAGTACACAAAGAGAAGAATGGCTCAGTGCGGTCTTTTGTGGGCTAAAGACTGCGGCCCATCGAAATTGCTTTTAAAGCGATGTATACCGCTGCCTCAGAGATTGGCCGGCACTTTTCAGTTTTTCCACTCGGCTCCACTTTGATGGTTGTGCCATGAGATTGTTTTTGTTTTGGTTCCCCACCACCGCCCGCGACCGGTCTGCGCGTTTGGTGCTTTTCGTGTGTCTAGGGCGAGGGTCTTTCCTGTATCCTTTCCCGCTCCCTTTCGGGTCTTCACTGATGCGGCTGCTTCTTCTGCGAGAGGCGCTTGAAATAGGTCGATTGAAGCTGTCGAGATTCAGCGTGTGCTCCGTTATCTTTGCGATGTCCATTTCTGGAAATCGATTTGACAATGTTGATTTTATCACCACTTTTCATTTTTTTTTTACTTCCACCTTCGTCCTCTTGCTGCAAAAAGTTCAATTTCTGAGCCGCAGCATTTCCGTTCTGTTCCCATTCGAGAACGGACCATTTAATGCTGCGTTGTGCGAAAAGAAAATAGGCGCGCTCACCTGGAGCCCACGCTCGTTTCACGCGAACAGCACGACGTGGTTCAGCGCCTTTCTCATACAATGGGCGCTTAAAAAGGAGTTATTCATATCGCTGCTGTTTGCTTTCGCTTAATGTCTCTTTATTTCCAGTACACGAGCGCTGAACAAGGGAGGTATGGAGTTCAGTTTCTTGCTTTAGACCTGTATGCTTCACGCATGTGTCTTGAGCGCAGTCAGTTTGCTGGTACCGTTAACCGCAATCTTGAACCTGCGAAAGGAATAGCCCGTGGTCTAACACCTCGTGACACTGACGACTTCAGGTATGGTCAGTACGAGATCAAACTAACAAAGACAAACAGTGAGCTAGCTAGCTGGGGAAGTTGCTCACATTCATATGGAAATTAAGAATAAAAATCGACGAACAAAAAGGAGGAGTGAGCAGGAAAGGAAGGCAGGCAGGAAAAGAGGCAAAAAAAAGAGAGAAAGAAATAGAGAATGACAAGCTAAAAGTATCGCAGTTGCAAGCAGTTTTCTTTCATTCGTTTGCAAGATGCGTTGCTTAGTAGCGTGCTTACGGTTCAGAATGAGCAGTGAGGTAGTAGGCATAAACCGTGGATTATTCGTTGACTCTTATTGTTTCTTTTTTTTTTTGAAAGAAGTGTACGGCGAAGTACCGGGGGCGCCGTTCGCCTTGGAACAACTCGCGCGCGTTTGTTTGCGTCTGTCGAGCGTCGAGGCCTTATCCGTGACCCCAGCTCGATCCGCTCCTTTAAGCGGGGGCCACGGCGACAGCGCTATCTGCGCCGCCGATAGAAGGGCACGCGCGCCTCGCTGATGGCCCGCCAGTACGCGCAGTGAGCGGCTCTTCGCGAACACGCTCTGCGGGGCACATTCGCTCGCGAATAGCAAACAGAGGTCACAATTAGCGATCTCGCCGGTGCTCGCAGTAGTGCGCACCGCTTTGGGCCAAAGTTTTGGCGCGCGCAGCGTCGAAGTTGCTTTTACTTGCTCGCTCTTGTCTTGTCATTTTCCCGCGCAGCGTCGCTTTCGACTTTTGATCGTCGTAATTACGTCGGATTAAAAGGAATGCTAAAAAATGCGACAGGGATTAGCTGCCGAGCACTGCTTTTGCCGGCACGCCGTGCCGATTGTCGTGATTAATGATGTCGGGCCGGGCGGGTTGTTACTTCTGCGCGCACTGCTGCTAATTGAGACGGAGAGGAGCACCTGCGTTTCTCCGGGACGGATTCATTTCTTTTTTTTTCGCCCTTTTGTCATCGGCTGCCTTTTGTCCCTCAGCGCAGCTCTTGGGAGAGCCTCAGTCATGGCGGACCCGAACTTTCTTGCGAGTGGCTCGACCTTTGTGGATGGGCTCAGCGCAGGCCCTCGGAGGTGCTCGCTCGCACGCGCGCCCCCTATAGCGGGGCCACGAGCTTCTGGACGAGGCGAAACAATGACCGCGCGATCTGCTGACTGCATCGGCTTTCGTATTTGATGTGCCCGATGCGAGGCGGCCCGGTGAATAGCTGCAACTGCGCGCGTGGAAATTTTGGCTTTGTTCGCCGTAATTGGCCCGACCTGCATGCCCGGCGATTGGTTCGGTCGGGAGAAAAGAAAATAAATGTATAGGCGCGAAGGCATCGAGGAACTTATTGTCCACGGCAAAGTTTGAAGCGGCACGGAAAAAAATAATAAAGCTCGTAATGAGTTGAAACGCATAGCACCTCACGGATAAATGCTTGCGGCGATGTCTTTAACCTTACACTGAGTAAACACCACCTCTGATATATTAGAATTAAACAAGAAAAGAAAAACACCCCGGAGCATGCCTTGTGCAAAACAAACAAGTGAAAGTGTATAGCCCTCCCTTGACTCTGAAGCACAGCACGCATAAAATAAGAATGTTTTTCTTGATAAACAAATACGCGAAGGACATCTCAGACTGTTTATTGGCCGCTGACTTATGCTTGTTGATACCCCTTGCTGGGACTCCACTGATGGCGGTATCCCGCTTTCTTGCGTATTATCACAGTCCACGTCTACGTTTTTGCGCACGTAGTCATACCCAAAAGCTCAACAACCTCAATTGTTAGGCGTGGTTAGCCTGTACCTTCATACTGCGAGCTATCAGCTGTAACACCTGCTCTGCACATCGCGCTGAACTCTGTACCATGAGGCCAGCTACTGCGCCAGCCCCGTGGGCCAAGAAAAGCTTCTCGACGCATACTCGTCGCATCGCTCCTATGGCGACACTGGTAAATACATGAGCACCTTGGGCTAGTTCTTTGCCTAGTAGTGGTGGTGCTTATCTGCTGTTTATTTAAATCGACCCTTACTACGGCATTGTACCTTTGGATATATCAAAAGTTCTTCGAATATGCTTTTCATTTTTTTTAAGCCCAAACTTGGTGCCTGATATGATACTTCGAATGTTTTTTTTCATTGGCCCGATTTCACAGTACCGGTTAATGGCATACTGGCACGTACGAACGCTGTCTGAATGGCTTGGGTCCGTGAAGGATAGCGGCCACAATAACGATGCACCTCGACCAAACGCACGCTTCCGCTTCCGAGGAATGACCACTGCCGGCCCAGCCTTCAAAGCAGATACCTAGCTGACTGTGTATCACTTGCAGTAGAACGATGCTGGCTTCACCTGAGAGGGTGATGAACACCGGCGCTCCGGGACTGACTTTTTACACGTAATTCGAACTGATAGCCGGAAGCAGAAGTTTACGAACCACAGCAGCCTGTTCACAAATGCATCTGTGTACTGTGCGAATGCGTTGCACCAGTCGTCAAGATGTCTGCAGTTCACATAGGCCTCTCATCACACTCGCATATAGACTGAGTAGCTCGGCGCTGTGCGGTTGTTCATCAGATATTCTTCAATGAACAGCATGCGACTGTTTCAACAGTTCGTCGAGTCGGGCTTTTGCAATAACGAGAGACACACAGCTAAAGCCCTGGTGTCGTTTGCGTAGCGGCCACTTTTGTTTTCCTACTTTCTCGCCAGTCATGGCGACGGGCGAAGCAACTGTTTTTTTTTTTGCTTGGTTGATGCGCTTATTCATGCTGCCTCACGTATGTCTGTCATTCGGAACACCCGCGCACTGAACCTTGGTTATACGAAACCAAATTTAACTGCTCCGGCCTATTTTAAGGCGATCAAAGACAGGATAAAATAGCGCAAAGTTGGGCTAGTTTGTTTCGCATATACGTGGTAGCGCAAGACAACAAGGACGACAGACTAGAAAACGGGACGAGCGCTAGTCCCTCGTCCTTGTTGTCTTGCGCTACCATGTATATGCAGAGACAGGGGTTTACGTGGCACGGTACTTAGTAGACACGTGGGGGGCAGGCATCGTCTCTGTATTTTATTTCCGCAAAGCAAACACTAAATAACTCACTGCAGCCTCGGAAGTGCGACGGAAGGTGCTCTCGTGGTCAGCCATTAACGAAGTGTGAGCTGTTATGACCACGACTTTCGTTACCAGCATGTTTCTACGATTTGATGCGATGACATGCTCGATAGGATATTGATCGCCGCCGATGAAGTTTTGGCCCATTAATTCATCTCAGAAACCGAAGTATTCCACCACTAGGGACCCTTAGAGTTTCGTGCTCTATATCAAAGATACCCATGAAAAGAAGTCAACATGAAAACCAGTCAACACGAAAACCTAGCCAACATGAAAACAAACATGAAAACACGGTCAACACGAATCATAGATCATTTTAACGTGCTATCATTAAAGGCCCCGTTAACCCTAAAATCCGGCGTCGGCGTTGTCGGCGTTGTGAGCGAAAAATAGGGTGGCCCAGGCGGCCATCCTCCGGAGAACAAACTTAGGTGGGCCACCAAGATCACGTGACCTTGTGGCGTCATCTCTACCTGCCCAGCGGATTGCGAACAAATTGACCACCGTGGAAAGTAGCTGTATAGATGAATGGATGCATGATGAATGGAAGTGGATGAATGATCGCGAGAGGTTGCTCGGGAAGGGCAATTTGGGCCGCACAAGCCTCACCGGTGGCAGCGCCTGCCATCGCAGGGCAGTGGCGCATCCCTTAACCGCTGCACCAATGCTCCAGGAGTGGTGTGAGTACTCCGGGGATCTATTAATATAAAGTCGAGAATTACCGATTCCGTATATATAAGCGTTAACTCATTAACTCTATCGCGTCATACCCTTAAGGCGGAGCTTAAGTGTACCCCCATTTTTTTTTTCATAATAACGGGGACGCCACTTTCACCATCTACAGTGCTCTGGGAAAATAATGACGCAAACATCAAGTACAGGGAACGATTCACAATAGACCTTCTCGGGGGGGGGGCAACATAGCGAAGAAAATAGACTGGCTAAGGCTGAGATCCGTTTGTAAGAAAGAATCAAGCTCGCAATGTTAAAAATTAATAACTTTTATACTTTCATGCATTTATACTGTAATATTCTGAAATATTCAGACTGTAATATTGTAACATTCAGACCCAGTTTCTTAGAGACTGCCTACCTCAGAAAGGAAGCCTTAACGATTATAGCCATGCACAGTCGATGAAGGGGCTTGTGCTTCCTTCAGAGGAAGTGGTGCACAGGCCTTCTCCACTCCGCATCTCACACTTAAGACGCATTTCATTGTGTCTCTCGCAAGCTGAACACAATGGTGTGGACAACTATACTTGACAAAGGGGAAAATGGCAATATTTACGCTGGTACCGAGCCCTCATATGAGAGAATGAAGAGATACCATCCGTTATTCTCGTAAAAGAATGCAAAACGAGCAGTTGGTGCGATAAAAAGGCCATGAAATTCAGTCTCGCAGCCCTATCACTAATTTTTATATCAGGAACGGGGATTGCTGACGGTGTCACCGGTTTGCAGAAACCAATGCGTGTCCGTTCCGGCGGGGAACGTAATGTGAGGGTCGATTTATTTACCTGCGGTTTTGGAGGCGGACAAACGTAGATTTAGAATGAGAAAGGCGAAGCGTCTGCAGATGACAGTCGACATGACTTAGTTCAGTTTTTCGCCACAAATGGATGAGAGAGTGCAACAACGTTTCACTTACAAGAAGAACTACGCACCCGTGCTTTCAGGACGCTGCGTCTACCATGCAGAAATGTTATTTTTTCCAGCCATGCCGCCGAGAGCTCATCGGCTTTGTTCGTGCCGTCGTCCAGCCTTCTTAGCCATCGCGCCAATGCTTTCAGCATAAACGGTCCGCTAAGTTGCCGTGACGGCGAGAATTCATGCGCAAATACACCAGCGACCTGCAGCGCTAGTTCTTGACCGACGGCTGCCCGCAAGTGCGTACCGCTTCTGCCGCTGCCGTTCCTTCGTGGGAAGAAGTTCACTTTTGAAGTAGCACTCAGCGTGCGTACCCTCGTACTGCCATCGCCGCGTGACAGCTTTTAAAGTTAGGGCGTTAACGTTAACCTGCCAAAACCTGGCCTAATCCGCATGCCGGGCTGAGATTTGTCTGTCGGAATTATATGAAAGCAGCTGGCCAGGTTTAGCGAAAGACGAGTCGGTCTAATTCAGCACGCATGCACGGGTTAGGTTCACTTAGCGCGACCCCTCCGCAACGTGCACTTGACGCGACCTGGTGTGGTCGGTGGAGCGCAGGAATTCTGGAGCGCAACTAGGGAAAGCAAGGTCCTTTCGCACGCCTCGCAGGCTCGCCTGGGCACCTCTGCGATGTTGGCCCGCTAGAAAGCGAGTACATACGATCCAAGCCACCGGTGCGGTAAAAACGACAGGGAACTGCGAAAAGGCACATAAGCACAGCTTGCTTTACACTTTTGGACCCCGTTAGATTTTAGCAAGAGACAAAGCGCCTTTAACACTGACCCGCCGTGGTGGCTCAGTGGCTTGGGCGATCGGCTACTGATCCCAAGATCGAGGGTTCGATCCCGGCCACGACTTAACTATTTCGGTGGAAGCGAAACACAAAAACGCCCGTGCGCTGTGCGATGTCAGCGCACATTACAGAACCCCAGGTGGCCTAAATTAATCCGGAACCGTCGACTACGGCGTCCCTCATAGTCGATGGGCCGCTTCGGACGTTAAACCCCACAATTTACAATCTTTAAACTTTAACGCAGAAAAAATTACGGGAAGGTTAAGGTGCGCTAACTTGCAGCGAAAGCATGGCCAGTAATACGAACTAGAGCAGGTCAGTTTGGTCCAATTTTTCTTGAAAACGCAGCTGCCGCGGCCGGGACTGACGTAGTGTTTGCTTGCGGGAGCAGTGCAGTGCGCGTCTAGAAAGGCCTGGGCACGACGAGAGACGCACGCCTAATTCATAGCGTTGTTCTGCAACACGGACTGTCCCTTTCTGTCCTTTCTTCCTGGAAAAGTCCAGGGCCCACAAGCACGGATCAAATTAGGCAGTCTCGTTCCCAGTCTAGCCTTTCCCAGCTCAGACCATGGTGATAGAAGTGGTCTAGAAAGGCGCATAACTGGCTCACTTTGCCTGTGGTTACCTCAGTCTCGCCTTGAGAGATACACATGAACGATAGCTGGAAACATGCTTCTAGTCGGCGTTCGTGTTTTCATCTCACGGCGCTGTTGAGATGTCCATCGGCAAAGCGAACCATTTATGCGTCTTTCTTTCCCAAATGCAGCGGAAGGTCTTGACTGAGAATAAGGCTATAGGATGGTAACTAGACTGTCTTATCTTATTCACAGTCTAAGCAGTCCCTTGATTTTAATGAGACGAAAAGCGCATATAACTGTACGTGGACACTTTGTACTTGAAGCACGCAATGGGGAAAAAAAAAAGAACTCCGCTGTCGCCGCACCAGGCTTTCCTCCTTTCCACAATGTTACGCGTGATGCTGCGTGGTGTGACATTGACAACGCCGTTGTAACCCCATATGTTTGGGTCTTTGACTAAGCTATCGCGGTAATAAAAAGAGAAGTGATTAAGTATACAGATCGGCATAGTCTTAAAGGGACATGTAGTTGAACTATTCTTTGAGTAGTCTTAGCTTCAGATCAGTGTGAAGCAAAAAAAAAAAAATATTCTACATCGCTTGTCCTCCTCCCCCGGGGCAAGGAAGTGACAGCGATAGCTCCGCAGTGCCGCATCCTCGCCAACATGAGTGTTTCCAGTTCCAGGTCCACCTTGGTCGCATGACCACAAATGGGTGGTGGTGGTAAAAACGTTTATTTCCTCTAAAAAGAGGGAGTTACATGGAGGTTGCTCTGGAGTCAGGCTTAGTGCCCTTCCCCTCACAAACACTAGGTGGAGTCCCTAGTACGGGACCCCAGTGGCTTCCGCTGCCGCCATAGCTCGTTCGACCATCGCCTTTTGGGCTTTCAGGTCGCAACAGGCGAGTAGGGTCGCCTCCCAGTCCTCTCGGGTGGGGTTTGGGTTGGGAGTAAAAGCAGGGTTGGAGGGGCACGCCCACACCATGTGGTAGAGGTCCGAGGACCTCTCCCCACAGTGCGGGCACTCCCCGGAGAAGGCAGGGTCAAAGTGCTTTAGCGAGGCCGGGCACATCATGGTGTTCGTGACAAGGCGGAGGAACAGGCGTTCTTCCGCTCTCGTTAATCCTTTACACGGGTGGGGGTACAGTTTATGTCTGTCTTGGTATAACTGCGTTATTTCCCTGTAAGTGTAGGTCGGCGTGGCTTCCGCTACTTCTTCAGAGGAGGCGGGGGACGAGGTTGCCCGGTTAGAGAGCGCGCGGGCGGCTGCATCTGCTGCCTCGTTTCCTCCTAGCCCCGAGTGGGCCGGAGCCCAGACTATGAAGCGGTGGGATGGACCTCCTACGTACGAGCTGTTTTGCAGTAGCCGGTAGGCCAGGTACGGGACCCAGCCCTGTTGGACGTTCCGACACGCCCCTCGCGAGTCGGTTATGATTGTCTTGGAATCGGAGTGTGTTGCCGCTAATGCGATGGCGACTTCCTCTGCTTGAGTTACGTTTCGGGCTTTGAAGGTGAGCCCGTTCACCGTTTTGGACTCGTGGATCACCGCCGCCGTGTACCACCCGCCTTGGTGCGGGCCGGATGCGTCCACGTAGTATACCCCGGGTTTCCTTCCGTAGTGGTGAGCTAAGGCCTCTGCCCTGGCCCTGCGTCTACCCTCGTGGTCGTCCCTGGACATCTTAATTGGGAGTGGTCTTACGTGCAGGGCGTAACGCCACTCCTGAGGGAGTCTTACTCTCTCCTCGGTTAGAGTCGTGTGTTCTATGTGCAGACGGGCTAAAAGGCGGCGTCCCGACGGCGTCTGCGATAATCGCGTGTATTGACCTGTGAGGTGGGCTTCTCTAAGTTCATCGAAGGAGTTCGTCATACCCAGACCTTGGAGTCTCAGGTTAGATGTGGTTATCGGGAGGTCGAGGGCCTTCTTCGCCATTTTGCGTATTATCACCTGGATGATGTTCTGGTCGTGTTTGTTGAGGCGGAGATAGGGGGTCGAGTACAGGATACCACAAATGGCAGCACATTCTACAGAGCGCCCGCTCCCTGCACTGTTACATATTCTTTGCGGCTTGGGATCACTACGGCAACAGTCTCTTTCCGACGGCAGGTTAAAGAGGGAGTTTCCACTTGCGACGCAGCAGGACACACCGACAATGGACTCCATGAGCCTCGGAGAAGGCTCACGAACAACTTTCGCTGTACAACGCTATTTTTCTTCGAGAGGAAACTGGAAGAGAAGCGCAGTACCTTAGATATGTTCAGTGGAAGAGCGGACATTTGAGAAGCCAAATTGCGGGATTTTAATATTTACGCTCAAAGTTATGCAGTGTACATTTATATGTTGACCTTCTCGGGATGACGAGGACGCAAAGTATAGATGCTTCTAATGCAGATACATTTGCAGACTACGATCTTGACTGAGCTCCTGCTGAAGTTCGAGCAATAACAAACTTTTTTTTTCTCCCCACCTCTGTAGAGGTACCGATGAACGTACCTTGCCTAGTTGCGAGCAGCGTAATCCAAAGACCGGCGTTCTCCGTGTTTAACAGCATTGCAGCCTTAGAAGACACGCAAGAAAGGCAATCATAATTTCACGCTGCTCTGTTACCCGCAAAATAAAACCTCGTCTCTGTTATCTTTCTCCGAGTGTCGTCGCTCTTTTGCACATGTCGTTGCGGTCAAAAAACACCTCTTCTCTGGAGCGCCGACCATTTCAGTAAATTAGCTATGGGGTACAACGTACGACTGCCTGAGAGTTGCACTGTTGCGGTTGCGAAAGGTCGCCCTCTTTTTCCCGGGCCGTGCCAAGGCGAAGTGTGGCTGCGAGGCGCTGGAAGGCCGCAGTTGATCGCGCAACTTCTCCGCCCGACGTTGCGCAACTGACGCCGCATGCTCAAACGAGAATCTCTTCAACGCGCTTGAGATGGGAGACGGTTCATTGCTCCAGTGCGCTTAACGATCGCTCCCTTCGAAAACCGCTGGGCGGCAGGCGACATTTGTGGCTGGCAGGACTAGTTTATGAGCCAGTGCTCGAGGGCAGTATGTCTGCGGAGAGTGGACGGAGAAGACTGCAAGTGACGACCGAGCAAGAGAGCCGCTGAAAAGGTTTCGCTTGATACGGCGCCTCGGCCAACGGAATAAATGAAAAAAAAAAACCGGCGTAAATGAGCCCAGGGGAGTAGCAGCTCAAGGGGCGGCCAAAAATCTCAGCGTGCAATTTTAACGTTCGGCATTTTTGTCACTCCTTCGTGGGCCTTTTGTTTCGGTTCGCTTGGCAGAAGCGACGTGAGCTGAGAATGGAGGCCAAAAAGTGCCCTGTTGCAGTCACACCACGGAAGCAAAGCGTCCAAGGAAATCAAACATTCATTGAAGCTTTTCTTTCTACCGATCTGTACTAGAGAGGCGATGTCCTTTTTTAGATCGTGCGCTGACATAAGCAGGGCGTATAACGCAATGCCGGAGCAGGCGACGCTGTAGGCCTGTTCCGTCACTACGCCGAGTAATGAAGGCTGTGATGACCAGGGAGAGCATTCCCAGTCGATTTCTTCTTCGTTATTCTGTCAGGAACCCGTCCCCCACGCCTCGATTAGTCTGGAGCGTCATGGGACGCTTCGCGGCCATTCGAAGTGCGACGCACGTCGCAGCCAATTGACGGGCAACGATAGCCACTGGGGGCGTCTCAGGGCCGGAACTGGCGCGAAAGGATGTCGACATGGTTGAAAGAAAAAAAAAAGCAAACTAACAGTAATTACTTCATGGCAAAAACACAGCGAAGAAACTCCCACGGTAAAAAGTAATAAAGAAGCAAAATGTCAGAAATGCGCTATTGCATGAGGAATACTGTAGTATCATTGTCACTGCCTAACATTTGCATGATGTAAAAAAAATTTTTCTTTTGATTTCATTTTATTTTAGCCCCATGAGTTCATGCATTACGAAGACTGACGCCATGTTTCCAATAACCTCCACTAGGGACCTTCCTGCCCTCTGTTCTACTTAATCTGGCCCTAGCTTCCGCATCAAGTTGGACTGATGGTCATACTACAGCGAGAAAAGTGCGATAACTTTGCTTTTGTGATTCTTTTTGCAGGCCGATGCGCAGTGTTCGTCGGAGAAGGAAGAAAAACAACGATGTGCGTGACAAACGCGAAGTACCCTCCCGCCCCGCGTTATGTGTGGTAAAAAGGAGGCCTGGCCTAGCTACGAATGATGTCGGTGCTGATGGAGCCTCTTAGCTAAATGTCGTCACATTATTCTCTTGCCGCTCTGACAGCGAGAGCGAACGCAAGCGCTCGCCGTTCGAGCTTGGGCCATCGCTAACGGAACGAGAGTATACCCTTGATTCGCTCCCGCAGGAGTTCAGGCAAGCGAGCCTCCGACAACGCGGCCTAAGCGGAAAAGGCGAAGGATAGGGGCGTCCAGAGCCATTGCTTCTTCATCAACGCAGCTTGAGCACGAATAAACGACGCCCGGCTGTTGCCCAAAGCCTCACGGTAAGCGGGGCAGCGAATGCGCGGGCACTGAGCTCTGGGGCAAATTACACGTGGGCATATCATAGCAACACGTTGGCAAGCGCGGAGAGTACGTTTTCAATCGCGAAATTGCGGGCCAGCTGAGACAAGCGGCGCCAGATGAGCGTCCTCCTGACTCGGAGAGGGTTGCGTAGGCTATCCCCAGGGGATCTGACGAGCCGCGCCTCGCACTGCGGACCAGTGGCCAGGAAAGCGACGAACCAGTCTAGCGGTTCTTTATTATTGGGTGCCACCGAGCGTGTTCCCAGGGGCAGTCAAAAGACGCGGCCGCTCAAGTGGGTGGCGAAATGAACCGTCCGAGCGGCAGATGTCAGCCGTGCGTCCAACTCGACGCGCGAAATATGTCTGCCCCGATGGCCCGTCTCCACTCGGAGTGCATCGGAGGCGCGACCTGAGTCAGAGGGAAGAGAGTCCCTCTCGCGCCGCTTGTTTTCTTTCTGCCGTTGCCGCTGCACTCGAGCGAGGAACGGGGGGAAGGGGGCGTTTCTTCGCTGCGCCAGGGCCGAGCTCGTCCCGCCAAGCCTTTCTGTCTGCTTCTTCGCGTTCTGAGTAAATAATCGCGAGAAGTGTTTGTCTTCATGCGTGTACGCCGGGCGGCGCTGCTCTTGCTACCATATCAAGCGCATTGTGTGCTCAAGACGGCGTCCGCATCATCTGAACACACAAGGTCGGCGGTGCAAGGGCACTACCCACATTGCGAGCGGCGCTCTATATTTTTTTTGTTTCACCTGTTAATGTTTTGTGCAAATATGGTCCCACATGGGTGGAGGCAAAAACAGCACCGGCCTTACAAACCTTAGGAGCGTTCAGTTTTGTATACGTGTTTATTTTCGTCGTGATTGGGCTCGAGAGAACCTGATCATCATTTCACGTTCCGCATGTGCCGGCTTCTCATCCTTCGGAAAATTTGCCCACGAGGTGTTAGTAGAAGGTATATTATTATTAGGGCTGTTATATCGCAACATATGAACAATGCGAATAGATATAGACTGCTAACTGAAAACAGAACTATATTACATTCAAGCCCCAATCCACGGCAAATCGAAAGTACTCTATTGCTTTCGATATGTTCGACAAAACTTCCATGAGATGCAGTACGACTCCATTTCGCAGACTAGACATGCACGTCGAAGGTTACCTGATCCAAAGGCTAGCGTTTATGGCGTTATTGCTGTTCTGCTTCACACTATAAATGAGGTATATTTCCCCCTAGTTATAATTTTGTGTTTGCACGCTACAAGAAACTGTCATTCGAACCGGCTGGCATCATTTCTTCGTTGTACACTGGCCAACTATAATGAGACCAGGAGCCACCTGTATGTGTGTTTGGAACCCATTGCAGATCGTAGCCTTGGGACTTGAAGACGATAAAGTGAGGATTCTCAAGCCTCGTCTAGCTATTGATTAGCCCTGGCTTGCCTCTTGGCTTGATCAGTTTGCTCTTCTTACTTACGGTCGTTTATGCGTTTGCGTTTCCTAGCGCTTGTGTGTTGTGCGTGCGTGGCATGGCTCACGGCCTTCGCCCTTCGCTGCGGCGATATATTTTTTTTGCCCCTTCTTAGCCTCCCCCGCTTCCGTTTGATTCAGCGCTCCCCGGGAGGCGCTTCTGCAGCTTCTTCGGGGTTCTCTCAAGGGCTCATTTCTACTTATGACATGGAGGCCCCGAGTCAGCGACACTCTGTGTCGCGTTGCTCCGAGGCTCTGTAATGGGAAGAGGCTGCTGGAAGCCGGCACAGAATAAAGCTTGGAAAGACGGCAGCACTTTCTTGTTGGTTAGCGTCTGCTAGTTTCTTTTTTTTTACCTTAATCGGAAAACATGTTCCCTCAGCAACTTCCTCTTCTGACCACCTCCCCTTCTTCCTTTTCCCCAGCCTTCCTTTTCCCTTTTTGGCTGCGCCCCGTTGGCGCGTCGCGACGTTCGGTGGGGTTGCTGAAGGCTGCGCCACGACCGCTTGGAATTACTCATTTCGTCAGCAAGACTTTCTTTCTTGCTTCTGCCTGTGCGGGTCCGCCGTTGCTTGCCTGTGGTGTCTTTCCTTCGACTCAGTCCTTCGTCACAGCGCGGTTTCCGTTCAACAGCCGCAAGCACTTGCGTCGCTGTGGGTGGAGGTATACGTGCCTATTTGTAATCGAGGCGGGCGAGTAGATTGCTATTGCCTTAGATGTGATTGTGCTTTATGCTACTGAGCACGGTTTATTTTACTTTGAGCGCAATGATGACAAACGTCTGAAGACCGCGGTACTTTAGGGGTGAGCCTAATTAAGAAAAGAAGAAAAAACAAGAAACAGTGGCAGCTATCCAGTCGCAGTTCTGCGCAAAAGTCACGGAGGCGAAACAGGGAACTCAGTGCTTTGTCTTTTAAATCAGAGAAAAAAAGTTTCCTTGTATGGCGAACGAAAAAGTAGCAAAGCGAATGATGTTCGTTGTGCTGTGGAGCAACGCGCCTCCATGCAGTTGAACGCTTAGACTGAAAGGACTCAAATCCTCTTTTCTGTGACGGAAGTGGCGAAACAATTTCGAGGGCTTTTTATTGCGGCTAACTTTATAAGCCTTTGATAGTAATCGAGCTATACGCCCATTATACCATGAACTAGATTAGCACAAGAGCTTTAAGCGACGTTCGTTCTGCTAACCTGAGTGCTAACCTGGAGCGCCGTCGCCGACGTTACAGGTGATGCTTTTTCTTGAGAAATATAAATAGATCTTGGAGCCTGTTCAAATGGAAAGTATTGAGTGTAAAAGCACGATAGAAAGAGAAGACAAAGACGTCGTGAAGCTTTGCACATTTCGGTACAGCAAAGAGATCAAGGAGCACGACTAATAGTGTTCACCGCATGCCTGAAGGAAGGCATTGTGATTTTTTTAACCAAAAGGAAGAGGGATGAGATGAAGCTACCAGCATCGCCTGGCATATATACAGACGCACATTTAGAACAGGTCAGAACAGCAACAAAAAGAGTTTCAACGAAGAATATAGCTTTGAGAAAGCACACAGAAAAGACAAGGACAGGACGGGCGCTACACTTGCAACTGAGTGAAATCGGAATCATCATCATCATCATCATCAGCCTGGCTACGCCCACTGCAGGACAAAGGCCTCTCCCATGTCTCTCCAATTAACCCTGTCCTGTGTCAGCCGCGGCTGCCTATCCCCAAAAACCTATGGCTGAGGCGATAGCATAGTTCCGGCGTGCACATGCCAGCGAAGTTGATCTGTTCGCGGCGCCGCGGGCTCAAAACCCAGTCGCGGCAATACTTATTTTGTTTGTTTATTTACTTTACTTAGGCTCACAAGGTCAATTCAAGGTCAGACTTCAGCGGTGAGACAGCTTTTGCTGCTCCGGTCGTGAAGTAGACCTTTCACTCTAAAACTAGCTACCCTGTATCCGCAATCCCTTATGACCTCTAGCGTACCGTTTTCTTGGAAGAATGCTAAGGAAGGGGATGCCAGAAGGAAGGGGATGCCAGAGAGTTGAAAAACTAAAAACTGATCAGCTTACTACCCGCTTTCTACAAGGTATTTACTAAGGTAATCGCTAATAGAGACAGGACAGAATTAGTCTTCAATCAACCAAATGACCAGGCAGGCTTTCCTAAAGGCTGATCGACAATAGACCATGTTCACACTATCAGTTATGTGATGGAGAAATCCAGAGAACTAACTAGCCCCTATATGCAGCCTTCATAGATTACGAAAAAGTGCTTCACTCAGTCGAAACGTCAGCAGTCATGCAGACATTACGAATTAAGATATAGAAGAGCCTTAAGTGCTGGAAGATATCTACGGCTGCACAGCCACCATAGGCTCAATACGGGCATGTAGTCGCCGGAAGCGTCTTTGTTGTCAGCATCGCTCAGTGGGCTGGTACGCTTCCACAGGGCAGCTATATACTGCAGACGACACCAAGTTGAGTCAACGTCCGACGGAGTCCATTTCAATCACCGCCAGGGAGGCAGTAGCGCACCTGAAGAGAAAAAAAAAGAAAATGGAAAGTAGGAAGAAAGCATGAGCCTGAAGTGCAGTTTTCTACAAAGACATACTGCGTCCATTCTAAAGAAGCTTAGCGTTCTCAGTGAGGGCACATTACTTCGTAAACAGTTTTTTTTTTCTCCTGCACAACTAGTCTTTTTTGTTCTGCTGTTCATTTTGATTTGTCAGAGAGTGCGGCGCTGATATGGAGTGCACCCACGAGAAGTTTATTTGCGCCAGGCCTTTCAAAAGTTCGTACTGCAAACCAAGCTTGACCTTCTTTTCTTCAACTGTAGCTTGTGAACACGAAGCTTGAATTCAAGCACATACTTCAAATCATGATGTAGTTTACAGAGCCATAAAATTTCTGTTGCTGCATGTCTCATCTGAAAAAAAAAAAAAAGAAAAGTTTGTGCAGGGCCAAACAGAAAACTAACGAATAAACCGGCGGATTAAAGACGAACAACAAGACCGTCAGCGTTCCAATGTTTTCATCGGATGGTCTCGGGCAAAGATTACACACCGTTGGTTCGGCGTACTTGCCGCCCATGCAACCCTTTCTTGATTTTAATTAAAGTTGTTCCAGCGTAAAGCATTTTTCAAAGTTCCTTCCTGAAAGGAAAAAAAGAAAAGGACGGTTCAGAACTCGGTTTGTAGCACATCTGTGGAGTCCGCGCTGCATCAAAGCACGGGCGGAGCCTATTTATGGTCTCACTGAACAAGCAGTCCATTCGCAGCGTCCTTAACGCTCGGTTGCAATTCTCGAGCCAATTAGGGCCAGCGAAGGCAGGCACTTCTTCGAGGAAACACTTTTACATTTCGAGAGCGCTTGCTTGCCTGAGTCAGATTTCAAGATCAGTTATAACAGCTTCGTCGTAAACAAGCTCGTTCCGGCTCTGAGCGCAGGTAGCATGCGTTTGACAAGGCCGTTTTGTTTAGCTTTTTGTGGGAGCAAGAGATTTCAATAAGACTGCTTCTTTTGGAACATGAGTTGCAACATGAGCTCAGACACCAAGGCGGAACGACTCTCAGCGCAGAAACAAAAAAACAAAAACAAAAAACAAACAAACATGCGGGGCTATTTGATTCTGCCTCTTGCAATAGTGGGCCTCCACGGCTTACTGACCCATGAATTGTTCCTTCCTTGCCATGAAAGTACTATATCGGAGTTCTTTTGGCTTCAGACAGCTGCGCATTTTCGCTTAACAAATAGCGTGTTTTGACCGTCGTGAACGAAGTACAAGAACAAAAAAAAAAACTTGTGTATATTGAATTGGACCTCTGCCCGTGTTGAGTAATAAGTATGACAAATGGCGACGCATTTCTGTAATGCAACCGAAATTGTCTGATTTGACTGAAATTTTTGCTTGTAACATTTTTTTTTCATGGGAATATAAAGCGATTGACGACCTTACATGCCCGAAGAGCACGCGTGAGTTTTGAGGACAGTGGTTAAATGCGTGAAAATAAGTATTGCTAAGGAGATCAACATATGCCTACGCGATTAGGCGAAATTACGCTTGAGTGGCAGGTGGATAGAGTAAACATATAAAATGAGTATTATGCACAAAAAGGGGTCATTTGTGTAGCAGCCTACGTATAATTGAATATGTAAGCACTAATCTGAAATGATGACTAAAGGATGTTAAAAAATAGACGAGGTTGATTCCCGTCGAGTGACGTTCCCGAAGCAATCAATAATCACAATAAAACAGTGCTTTTTTTGGTATGCTGATGATAATAAAGACGAAAGAAAAGCACGACGTCACCCAACGTGGTTGTTGTGACACAATATTTTTGGAAGAAATTGTGGGGCTAGCAGGTAATAAAGAAAACCGACAACAGCGATGCAACGCGGAAAGTAACAGTTGCAGTCTTATTTGGTGGAATGTACTCTGCTGCTCTGCAACGATGCTTCGTTTCGTTTGTCAAATACTACGTTGCCTTCGCACTTCCTCCCCTCTCGATGCATGCAACTACATTTGGTTCGCGCATGCGCACTATCATACAGCTGGGGAAGCCGGGAGGCATGCGCAGAAAAATCAATAAAGAGACGCTCTGGAAACATTATGGTGCGTATGGTTAGTTAGTTATATTGGATTTTGTGGCGCGAAAGCAACCAAGACTATGATGCGCCAAACACTGGGTTGATGCGTATGGTGATCCAGATGTCAATGTAATCCCTCTGACTACACGAAGAACATGGCGTGTAGAATCCCATTGACATGCGACATTGCTTACGTCAGCGTCACAAGCGCAGCTTTTTGCAAGTGCCAGGTCATTTGGCTGCGCACTGCACTTGGTTTATAAGCAGCTTTCAACAGCACTGAGACATTCTGCATATTACTGACCGGAGGCGCAGAGATTGAATGAAATATTTTTCACCGCGTCAGCAGCGCATGATACATGTATCGCGCCGCCTTACGTCGCGCTGAGCAAGAAGCAGCTAATGCCAAGGAAGGAAAGTAAGCAGCATCTATGAATGCAGCCTCGCTCCCCCTCCTTTAACCTCAGCACACGTAGACAGTAGGAGCTACAGTTCCGTATTATTTTCTGCGCGAAGAAAGCCGTTGCTACATATATTTAAAGTGGTCGATGCCTTCTTTCCCACCCCGTATTTTGCCTTTTGTAAGAGTTTGTGCAGGTTTTAATACCTCTGTCTGACCAATTATCCCACTGCAAAGCATTTCTCAAGGACATGGTCATCAAGTAGTCACAGAAATGCGGCAATGTGCAAACCAGAATGAAGTCTTATACTATACAAGACGTTTCTGTCGTCATGTTAGTCGCGGGAGGCAAAACTTATGCCATGGGTCAAGGAACAAAAACCAAGCACATCCAATCAACTTAGAGACGCAAACGACATGGTTTCAGTTCCTGGCGTTGGTACCTCGAAAGCAAAATTTCAATTCGTGGCCACTCTGGCGTAATACTTCCGCAGACATACTCAACAATTCTGGACAAAAGTATGTTTGAGCGGGAAACCCTTTATGAATGCAATTTTTTCATATAATAAAAGATTCTACTATAACATTCAATATATCCGCAGGTCATCCGACGGCAGTCTAGAATTTTATTTCTATTAACGTTTTGTAGCGATAGCTACACTACGCCACCCGCTTCGCGAGGTCAGCGTGGCTGCGCGCTGAGCCGTGGCACCACCGCTCCGCTAGCTGTGCGCATGCGCGGAGTGACGTCAGAGCCCGCAGCTGGTGTGCGCGCCACGCGCCTACATTACTCTAGCATTTCAAGCCTTCAGCGTGGCGGTGCCGTGGCTGGTCACGTGGTTGGTCACGTGGTGCGGAGCAGCTGCCGGCGGTGCGGCGCGCCGGCGAAACCGAGTGGGGGAGGAGTGGAGAGGGGGAGAGAGAGTAAATCCACGTCCAGGGACGAAGATGAAGAAGGAACGCCCAGCGAAATGGAGCGGCGAAAGACCGACTTTGCGATTCGACTGAGCGAGTTCCACTCGGCCAGCTGTGCTATCGCGTCACTCCAGGTTTAAAGTTAAGCCACAGCCAATTTTTTGCTATCGTCGCAAGCGTTTCCCATTGGTTTCTAAGGGAGTCTGAACTGTTCGATGCGATCAATGGAACACTTTGATACAAAGATTTTGCAACATATCAGAAGAATGGACCATTACCTTTAATATTCCCTGAAAAGTATCTTACATGTTTCTAATTTTCGAATTTTTTGTCCGAAATTGCTGGACATATTTCATTCTGGAGCGTTCGTCGGTGATATCGCTCTTGACCTTATTTAAGGTGTTTTGTAGACAATTGTGTACCTGCATTGTGAACTCGCAATTTTTTCTCAGGTTGTTCTCTAGCTAGTACTTATTTCTTTGTTTCAGATGAATTTATGCGCTTTCATACTGCAAATAGGGCGCTTTTATATGCCAAGTAGCGAAAGGAGAAAGTAACAATCATCAAAACAGTGAGCGGTGCAGCACGTCCTCCGCCATTTTCTTGGTGACATATTTTTGCCACCCGTGGTAATGTATTTTTTCCCCGAGTTTTCAGCGTCATATGCACCTTTGAAAAGACAACTTTTCCATGACGCATAGGGTATTAAATTCCATATGTCCTGGTATTTTAATATTCCAGTTTCCCCTATTTTAACAGTTTTTAAGAAATTTCATACATGAGTATAAGGGATTAGCTATTAGTGTGTTCCGTTGGAATACTCGTACTAACGGATTGGATTTCTAAAGTCTGGACATACAATTTAGGCGGACAAATATAGTTTTTGAATCAAATAACATCTGAAAAGGTTAACCCATCCGCCCCCCTCCCTCCCGCCTCGCTTAGAGAAATTTTTTTACTCAAAAATTAACAAACTTACCCCGAACAGTATGCCGTTATATGACGATGCTAAGAGGGTCTGCTACGGCTGAAAGTAAAAGCGAAATATAATTTTGCCTTTTCTTGAATGTTTTTGTTTCGTAGAGGTTTCCTTATTCTGATGTCTGGCTGCTCTTAATGTGTCACCACAGTTTTCTCAAGCCTAACTTGATGGGATAGCAAAACATTCCTTCGGGCATCCTTTTCTTCCGCCGGCCGCGTCCGTGTACGCGTTTTGTTGCTTATTGCGAGAAGAGGCTTAACACCGCGGAGAGAAGAAAAAAAGCCCGAGAATGATGACAGTGCTCGAAGCAGGCTTTTTGCCGAAACGAATACCGCATTATGTAATCGATGACCAAAGCCGAACTTTGCTATACAGTAGAGCTGTAGTTACTTCACTCGTTTTGAAAGGTGGCCCCCCTTGAAACATAAACAAGCGGTGTTTATGTATACAGTGCATCACAGTGCCTGCTCGTGCAAGGAGGTCTATTTGGCGCGTCTTGTTTCTATTGTTGTTTCTTGTTTACACGCATGCGTGCAAACGCGGCAGGGCATGGATACAAAAAGACGATAGAATGTACTACAGTAACACCGGTCTCATGCGCTTGCAGCAAATTTCCGCTTGAAAAAAAAAAAAGAAAGAAAGGGGCAGAAGAAGTAAAGGCAGCGTCGCCGCTGCGACTAGCAGCTCGAGGGCTGAATGAAAAATACTGACAACTCTTTACCCGGAAAGCTTAACCCTTTCTTTTTCTTTCTTTGCCCTATTCGTTTCAGTGGCGGGCGCGCGCGTGCTTCCGAATCCGAGTGCCTGCACTAGCTGTTACTGCTCCAGAGAGCACACGCTTATTTGCAGGCATGATGACACACATTTTCCGACACAGGCTCCCCTCCTGGGATTGACTGCCGTCGTCGGAGTCACAACCAGAAAAATGGGCGACCGCCTACGCTGCTGCTGCGGGCTCTTTTCCTCGCGCGTATTTTATTTTCCTTCCCCTTACTCCACGCCTCTCGGAAAGCGAACAGCAAAGCAAGATGAAGCGAGCACCCCCCGCGTGCAAGCGCGCCAAAGGCGTTTTCAAGCCCCTCTCGAGCCGCTCGTAATCTGCAGGCTCTGCCATGCTTTCACGAGTGCTCGTGTTCGTCGCTCCTCTATAGCGTGCCTTGCTCGCGGCGTCATCTCCGCTCCTGGCTACTATCAGCTCTTTGTTTTATGTGGCCTGCCCTACAATCAGTTATTTGCTTCCTTCTAATTTTTTTTTGTCGTTTCTTCTCTTCTTTCCGTCCGGAGAGGAGCCTTGGTTCGCTTGTCTTGTGCGTGTTATTCTTCTACCCGGAGCCTTACTTTTGCACCTCCGTACTGCGCCACGGAAGGGGAAAGCGGTCGAAGGGGTCTGCAGCTCCGCTCTCTTTTGGACCGCGGTGTCAGACGCCTCGAGTTACAAAGCTTCGATGCCGAGGGCAAATCCACGAGAGGAACAAATAAACGCGCACCTTCGGAAGCGATTTGTAAAATGCTAGTCGAGGATAGATTTCGCCTGCTTGGGAGGCCTCTTTCTCGTCTTTCCGACTCTTCTTTGCTTCCTCTCCGGCTTCCTTGTTTCTACTTCCCACCGCCCACACCGGTTGTTTGAGCGCAGCCTGAATTCCTCCTCGGTTTTTTTTTTCACATTAAAACGAGGAGGAGGCCAAGAAGCTGTAGCTCCGCGCGGTCATTCGCTTCAACTTCCCCACCTTTCCGTTTTATTTCGCTCTGCCCCTGCACTGACCTCGTGTGCGTCATTGTTTCGTGCCCCGTATAGATCGCCCCTTTCGGAGAGTATCGGCGATTCGATGTTTACTCGTCGCGTTCCGTTCTTCCCCACCGCCCAGATATTGGAAACTCGAGAAGAAATCGCGAGACAGAAGCAGGAAATGGGTGAATTGCCTCAGGGGCGAGGGCGTTCGTTGGCTGTCGGTTCTTTTTGAAGGTAGCAAGCAAGAGCGCTTCCTTATTAGCGGCGTGGAAACGGATGCATAGCAGCTGTGTGAGATGTGTTTCTCTGGCTTCAAAAAGAAAAAAAAACTCTTTCGCTCTTTCAAACACAATAGGCTCTAAACACACGTACACACACACACACACACACACACACACACACACACACACACGGATACGGGCACACACGGATACGGGCGGGCACACACACACACACACACACACACACACACACACACACACACACACACACACACACACACACACACACACACACACACACACACACACACACACACACACACACACACACACACACACACACACACACACACACACACACACACACACACACACACACACACACACACACACACACACACACACACACACACACACACACACACACACACACACACACACACACACACACACACACACACACACACACACACACACACACACACACACACACACACACACACACACACACACACACACACACACACACACACACACACACACACACACACACACACACACACACACACACACACACACACACACACACACACACACACACACACACACACACACACACACACACACACACACACACACACACACACACACACACACACACACACACACACACACGGATACGGGCACACACGGATACGGGCGGGCACACACACACACACACACACACACACACACACACACACACACACACACACACACACACACACACACACACACACACACACACACACACACACACACGGATACGGGCACACACCGGCCGCTGAGTAAAGAGACAGCGGTCGTGGATAGCGGACTGTCACAAGCTCACCAGTCCCTGACGCAATAGTATGGGCGGAGTTCGGCGCTTTCTGACCGCCAGGTTTCGGACCCACGTTACAAAAAGCAATTTATCGAAGGAAATCTCAAGGAGTTACTGGACTTTGACGAGTTCTGCAAATTGAATTAAGCTCGAATCATTACGGCCTTCATGACGGCGGCGGCAACGCAGAGATTAAGGTGAGATGAGACTTTGTTTTATAAAAAGATCTATATTTTATTGTGCAGCCTTCAGACATGAAATTTTTTTAGCATTCAGAAAACATATTACAATTGGGCATTCCTGACTTCGAAAATGCTTCTTTTCATCCTTTTTCGTGGTCACATCCGGCGGAAAGGAATGAGTTTTCAGAGGCTTCGTCTGAATTTTTTAAAAACTATACTTCTGGACATTTATGTATCTTTGTCTCAAAGCCGCCGCCGTGGTGGCTCAGTGGTTATGGCGCTAGGCTGCTGACTCGAAAGACGCGGGTTCAATCCTTGCCGCGGCGGTCGCATTTCGATGGAGGCGAAGTGCTTGTGCCTCATGCACTGTGTAATGCCAGTGCACGTTAAAGAACCTATAGGCGGTCCGAAATTATCGGAGCCCTCCAGTACAGCGTCCCTTACAGCCTGAGTCACTTTGGGAGGTTAAGCCTAAAAATAAACAAAAGATATTTTTAAGGAAGTATAAGGCGTAAGCAAACAAAACTTTCCAAACATTTCGATCAATACCTTTTGCATGACCGGAACTAAAATCTATAACCTAGGTAAGATGCTATTTTTATGGCTTAAAAAATTATTAACGGATGACAATTTTATAGCGTAGCAAGAATAAAAACAGAACATATTTTTAGCTGGAGGCGCATAATTCTAGCCCTAATTGCGTGACATAACCGTTTCTACTCTCATACAGAATTGCAGCATTCTGCATCCAGTAGATGGTAAGAAAAAGGTGCATGGTACACAGGTGAAAAAAAAATGGCCACACTTAACATTTTAATCCAGTTTTGGGCTCTAATGCAAGATGTATCCGTTTAGAAGATTCCTCTCAAATTTCGTAGCGATCCCTTTTATTAAGACTACTGCACAGCCAGTCCTTGAAAACAATTTTCAAAGTCCCACCAACCTTAAGGTAAATGATTAAGATGATATTTAATAAACTTTCGCTGATCAGTCAAAAATCCATGACGCTATCTTCTTGCGTCCGCAGATCGCAGCATACACCCTTGGAAGGCGGCATCCTCATGAAATCACCGTGTGTGTATGTTTGTGTGCGCGAGGAAAGAACGCGTCTCTGGTACTCGCAGGCCACGTAGCTCTGTCACTCCCACTTATTCTCTGGCCGCTACCCGTCCAGCGCGCCACAAATGTGCCTGGTGAGAAAGGGTAGCAACAGGCGCTGGAGTTCACGCTATCATAAATGCTCTCTCTGTGTCTCTTCCTCCCAGCTATGCAGGCGAAGCACGTTGCCGACGTAAAGGTGCATACTATACATTTGATTACAGTGCCGCAAGTTTGTGGCAGCTGCTCCAATATAATGCATGAAATGGCGCCTAATAGTTTTTCAGTGCCGTACCTGAAAGGCTAAGGTGAAACCCATTGCGCTGGTTCTAAGCGTTGCTTCTGATGCAATTTGCGTTGAACTTCTCTCGCTGTCGCAAAGGGGCCGCAGCATGTGTAATTATATGGGCGTTAAACTGCGAGTACGGGAAAATGCGTGTTTTTTTTTTGGCACGGCGTATTAAGTGTAATTAATTAGCTTTTTTTAGCAGAACCTGCGCATCACGTTTTAATTAACAGGTAATGGAAGGGTGGCTTCGTGTAGAACTCCAAGATCAAAGCCTTTAGAAGTAACAAAGTTCTCGTACTTTACCTACACAATTCATAAATGGCGAAAAAGCTATGTACAAGACATCTCCTTCGAAGGCCTTTTTTGAACTAAAGACTGGATTTAGCAGAGATATCGGCAAATCATAATAAGGGCTCTTTACTGTGAAATTTCGTGCATTTCAACTCGAAATAAAGTACATCTGGAAAAATTTCATCAATTCGCTGGCTTAATACTGCATTTTACGCGCTTAAACTTATACTATGAAAAACCGGTGCTGAAATATGGGCGCTGATTTTCTTTGAAATAGCATTTACGGTCATATTTAAGAGTTCTCTGTACGGAAAAACTGACGCGCTGGGGATGCGAGTGGCGTTCCGCACGCGTTGAAGCCCGAGCTTGCTTCTGTAAGCCGTTTAACAGGCAACCTTGATGCGTTTTGCGTGCATTTTTACTGCGCTGCGTCTCATGTATCTGATGTCCCTGTGCCAAATACCCCACCTCCCCCACCTCCAGCGCTTCTGATTAATCTTTTCAGACGTCACTTTCACGTACTACTATAACGTCCGCATGGCTACTTGGCCAATATCTCTCGACATCTTACTGCGTTGCTCAGTCAGAAATGGACATTTAAAGCATCCAGACTTGGCGTAGACTGGCTTATCAGCTACGGTGTAGTCTTACAGCAGGCTTCGAAGCCTGCGTTCTTCGAAGAGGGAGAGAGAGAAAGAGAGAGAGAGAAAAGATAAACTGAGTGTCAGTGCAAACTAAAAGATGCGGAACGGGGATAAAGAAACGTCCCACACCCCCTCCATAATGCGTAGCATCTTAGGCTAGATATATTTGACGTTAAACCTGTTTCACTGCGCTGTCTTCTATGTCTGTGTCTTCGTCTTTTCAGACAGATTTTATTGAGTCGCGAAGCGATGCACGGATGCAGCGCACCTTAATTACGAGAAAACGTGAAGCAATCGTCTGGTGGAAAGTAATGAATTGATTGTTGAAAACTTTTCACGACATAAAGAGAGAAACAATGTAATTATGCCATGCTTGACGGTTCTCTGAAGATGATCCGATAGTGGCCGAAGCGTAAACAAATCGATCGCGCGCTAAGCCCAGCCATCTCGCGCCATATTAAGCGCTGTCGATGTCGCAGACCCCACCGCTGTCATCTTCTGTCTTGGCTGTCGCGGCTTCGCCAGCCCACTGAAGAAAGCATGACGATGCCATAATTTTTTCTTTCTCTCCCAATGTGCGTACGCACCGAGGTGATGGTAGCACTTAGCATGACTGTGCAGATTCTGTAATGCTCCGCATCACGCAAGGGCTACACGTGCGCTCCGTGGCATCAGCATAATGATTCACAAGTGCAGCGTATACTGCGTGCCTGTCGCGTAGGGGCAGACAGGTTTACCAAAAAGCTATTTTCTCCACCTCATTAGATCCGCAGAAGTGGTGCAGTAATAAAAAGAAAGCTGCGTCATTAATCTGCGTAATGTGACGCTAAAATAACACCAATGTATGGTGGCACGATCGCGGAGACGTTTTCGGGGGGCATCCCTATATGCATCACCTGTTCTGATATTAGGTGCCTCCAGGCCGGAAGTCTCGCGCACGTTCTAGGCTCCCTGTAATGTGGACTCCTGAAGCCCAGTGCAGTTTCACGACGTGCCATCACTACTGCGGTATAACTATGGGTGAATTACGTTTCTCAGAGCGCTGATGTAAAATATTTTTTTTTCGTATACGCTTCTGGGTTCCTATTCCTCAGGACTGTTGCGTAACAGCGCGATGCTGTCAGCAGACTTCAACGGCGACAAAATGCGCAAGCATGGTGAACTGAGTCTTCTATCCACGATGAATGCACGTGGCCTTTCAAGGCCAGCTGCTGCGCGTTGAGTCAACCTGGAGCGCCACCCACGTCGTACGGCTATGGCGTCTTCCTCGGAGCGGCTTATATTCAGCATACCAAGCCTCGCGTGACATCATCATGATAATATTATGAGTGCACGTAAATATGATGGTTCATGCAACTGGTCGCGATGTGCTACCAATCGCCTGAAACCAAGACGCACCAACATAGCCCGTACTGACACTTAAAACGGCCCTTGCATTGGGGTTCATATGGCGTTAGAAATGATGTACTCAACGATGGCGTCAGAAATCGCTTACGCAATGCATCGCCTCTTGCAACATTTCCGCTCACTGCTGAGGCAAACTTTTCATTTTTTTGTTTCGTTTTTGTTACCGCCTTAATTTGCTAGGCACGAAAAAGACACGAGGCCAGTTATGTCGACATCCATTAGGCGGGACGTGGAAAAAAGGAACAGAGGAACAAACCGGTATGCGCTGCCGGCTGATTTGCTCTCATCAGAGCGACCAGCATTCTTCGCCCGCGCCCATCGAAACAGCACTGCGTCCTTTTTCTTATGTCTTTTTCTCTCGCTCACGTGCACGAACGCAGTTCAGTACGCCCTTTGCCGACTACGTGCCACATATAATCGCTTCCCGACAATAATAGAGCGTGATTAGGCGCGCATCCAGGTCTTGCAGCCCGCGTGAAAAGCGCGAGCCGAAGGAAGGCGAGCTGGCACAACGCAAAATTTTCAGACGCCGATGCGTAAAAAGGAAGGGCTCTCGCGCAGAGAGAAGAGCGCTAGCCAGGCAGGCAGTCACTGGCGGGCGCGAGCCCCGGGCAGGATCCGAAACAGGCACGGCCGTCGGCGCTGCACTCCAGGCTAGGAGATGCCGGGGGACGCGAGCTGAAGACACCAAGTGAAATTCCCGGCGTTCCGAAGTCGTTTATCACTTCGCTCGCGCTGCAACGCCGAGTCCGCTGTCTGGGCGCCTCCGAGAGAGAGCCTAGCTGATCCTCGGGAGTGATCGGACATCATTTATTAAGCTGACAGACCCGCATCTCTATTACACGGGGCGCACAACAAGCACACCGAAAACGGAGCGATGTGAAAGGCTATGGGCACACGCGCTCTTCTTTTCGCTCCCCTTATACTTGCCGTGAAAGTCAAGAGGTGTCTTTCTGCGCGTATACAGTTCCGTTCGCCTCGCAAAGTCATGCCTTCGTCGGCTGTAGATCAAAGCTATCGCATTTTTTTCTGTTCGTGTGCCGAGAGCTTTCAGAATTTGTGACCCGTTGCGAAAGCGAGAGGCGCCGTTGCTCTCTCGATCACGATATTACGACTTGTCCAAATTTAACAAGGGTCGTTAAGCGAGCTGGGGCCAGATGCTTTAAGCGATTGCTTCAGGGATTGGTTATTTATCACGGCGAAGGCAGATAAGCCAGCGAGCAGCGTCGAGCGGGACCTTTTAACTCGTGTGGCGAAATAGTGACGAATTCCAGCAAACCACTTTTTACGGTTTAACTCATGTACGACTAGCACGTGGTCCTTACGATAAGGGTTTATGTCTCGTGTTCAATGGGTTGATCTTGAACTCTTGTTTAACAGGCGTCAGGCTTAGGAACGCGGAATTTTATCTGCTTGTTGCGGCGCCGTGTTCGAGGTCTCAGGAAAACTTGGTATTTGACAGGCATTTATCTTCACCGAAAAACTTTTGTGCACGGTTTGCTAGTGTGCGCACTTGTTCACTGCCGGTAAAAGTACCATGTATGTACGGTGTGACTAAATGGTTGAGCTTTTTCTGACGTTTCCTTGTGACATTTCTGAGGTCTAGTGACCTTGACTTAATGCTGCAGTGAGCGCAATTGTTTTCTAAGTATACTTAGTGTAACACAGATACAGGACTGCAATTAATAACGACTGAAGAATTTAGTGTTTGATGCGCAGCGCGGCAAGACGCTGCACAGTACAGTTAGGAGCACTGGAATATGTATTTGACAAACAGCGGTAGGTTTAAATAACCGCATTCCTTTCGCAAAGGATTAGGAAATTCAACGATAAAATCGAGACTTTGGGTCACAGCCTATAGGTCAATAATCAGCGTATCAATTGCGAAAAATTTAAGAAATTTGAGCTAATAAATAGATCTGCCATTTCGTGCATGTAATTATCTAAAGTAGATTTATTTCATCATTTTTTAAAGCTGGTTTAGTCTGTTTACCCCGTTTCTGATTAGATGGCGCGTAGAAATACGCTCATTTAGTATTGAAGCGTCTCATTTTTCATGCATCAAGCATGTTCTGCGCCATTAAATAGACGGATTGTCTTGTGCGGATTAAAAACAAAGATGGACTCTCTGTTATACTATTTGAACTCGCCACTCGTATTTGTTAAAGAAGAAGAGTGACTTATAAAGAGACACATTGCGGTGTCACATACCACAAGTGTGCGTTATAACGGCTGCCCCTGCTTTGTGCGGCGAGAGTGGAAAACCATGTCATCTGCAGTAGTTAAAGCTTTGTGTCATCGCGGACATTGCTGCCGTTCGGACAGCGTTGCCAGTTCCGCTTATTATGGGAGGATTTTGGCTTATATTTTTTTCGCAAAGAGGCATGTTAAGTTTTCAGTCGCTTGTAGGGTGTTTTTGGGCTTGTTGGTGTTTTTAGTTTAATATAAGAGCCATTACACCTGAGAGAACCCACACTCCGCGATGCACTATTGTGCCTATCCACCTCTGCTCTATTGGCTACAGTGAGAAAGGAACAAGAAAAACTTACCTCCAGCCTGACAGCACAAAACAAAATGAACAAGGGTCGAAAGGGAAGTTTTGTGTTGCCATGAATCCCCTCTTCCTGCTGCCTTCTCTTTGCCGTGGATTACCTTCACCCCGGACGGAGGTAGACAGGGAGTTAGGAGAAGCTGATTAATGAAAAAGCAGAGATAAGTGGTGCGAAGGGAAGTGATTGAAGTGGAGAACGTCCGCTCAGAGAGACTGCGAGGTTTTATCTTTTTGCTGTTATTCACGCCACTATGTTACGCAGGCGCTGAGCGCGTTGTTGTCAAGCTTCGGCGTCCTTATGTCGCATTACCGAAACAAAATAATGAACACCGTGTTTACTGTGAACACTTTGAACCTATGAAGTAGAGATATTCCTGTGTTTGAATACCAAAAACGTATATACGAGAATACGACGCTGCGAGTACGAGAGCTGATAAACGCGTGTTGCTCTGTGCTACGGCATCCCTCGGTAAATGACATCTCATACTTGCGGGCAACTGCTGTCGAGCCGCCCAACACTGCTCTCGCGTGTGCAAAGTGCCTGTGAACTGCGGTTTTGTGCGTGCTTGAATTATGGTGCATTCCTGCGCCTTATATGTAGCCATTTGTTTCGTTCAATATTGCGCCGTTACCTGCATGAGCGGTTGAATGGGAGCCTTGCCCGTAAGTGGCATGCAAGTTTGGGAATGGGTCCTTAGCATTAACGTGGGTGGAGGTGTTTTGCGGCGGGTTGCATCGATGCTTACTTTGAACGGAGGGCAAAGGCTGAGTTCTAGCGGGGCTTTGTACTAATCTGGGCAAATAAAACAAGAAAAAGACAGAATCAGGGCGCAAAATAAGAGAGCAGTCACTATTGACTGCTTGCCCCTTAATACGTGGCAAACAGGCGCTAATTAATTTCTGATAATGAGCAGACAGAGAGCGTCATACCCGCCATAAACACCGCAAAATGTTCCTGAAGTAACCATAGCTGGAACAGAAATGCCCTTCCTTTTTTACGCAGTGTGTTTAAGCGTAAAGACCCTTCTGAAATCTCTACGATTTAATGGGCCCATAGAAAACGTAGCACATAGTAAAGCGAAATTACACGTGAAATCCCGAATCTCTAAAAGTCGAAAATAAATGCAGAAGTTTTAATTCTCTGTCACAGATGGGCTTCCACAGAGTTGCACAGAAGTCGCGGCGAAGCGACACCAGGTGAGTTGGCGTTGTTTCGAACTGGTAATTATTGTTTTTATATAAAAACGTTTACTTGCGGTGCAGGGCCAATAATATATATATATATATATATATATATATATATATATATATATATATATATATATATATATATATATATATATATATATATAGCACAATAAGGTAAACGTACTTGGTTGCTAGTTTAAAATAAGATGCGAAATTGAGAAACGCTTCGTTTATTGGGAGTCTTGAAAAAGGACAGGCTCTGTCCGAAACGTCGACTCCCAATAAACGAAGCGTTTCTCAATTTCGCATCATATATATATATATATATATATATATATATATATATATATATATATATATATATATATATATATATATATATATATATACGAGGTCTGTTAGGAAAGTATCCGACTTTATTTTTTTTTTGCGAACACCTGATGGATATGAGACAAGCGCGCTCTCGTCGGTTTTTTATTGCAAGGAAAATGGCGGAGTGAAAGGAGCAGCGCTACTGCAACAAATTTTGCCATAAACTTGGCGACAGCCGAGTGGAAACCATTCGAAATATTCAGACGGCTTTCGGTGAAGATGCTATGAGCAGCACACAGTTTAAGCAGTGTTACAATTGTTTTAAAGATGGCCGCACATCGGTGGAGAACGAGCCACGCTCCAATCGGCCATCAACATGCCAAAATGACCAGGTCATTGCCGAACTGAACGCTATGGTGATGCGGGACTGTCGCGTGACTATCCGAGAAATTGAGGAAGAGATGGACATGAGCAATTTCTCCGCACATTCCATTATCACCGAAGATTTGGCCATGGAGAGAGTTGCGGCGAAATTCGTGCCGAAGCTGCTCACGGTGGAGCAAAAGCAGCTTCGTGTTGAAGTCTCACAGGACATGCTGGATTCCGCAAACAGTGACCCCGACTTCATCAACATCATAATCACTAGTGACGAGTCTTGGGTGTACAGGTACGACCCGGAAACCAGATCCCAGTCGTCAGAGTGGAAGCATTCCACGTCACCAAGACTTAAGAAGGCCCGCCAATTGCGCAGCAATGTGAAAGTAATGCTGACTGCTTTCTTTGACACCCTCTGTGTGGCAGACCACGAGTACGCACTCTACAGGGTCAAACAATGACCAAAGAGTACTACAGGGATGTCCTCCGTTGCCTACGTGATGCTGTGCGGTGCAAGAACCCGGAGCTGAGGTCAACAGGAAATTGGCGCACCCATCGCGCCAATGCTCCTGCACATTCTTCGCACTCGAATCAGATTTTTTGGTGAAAAACCAGACTCCTGTAGTTCAACAGACTCCTTACTGTCCTGATATGGCCCCTGCGATTTCTGGCTGGTTCCCAAAATCAAAAGGCCATTGAAAGGAGCGCGATTTCAGACAAGGAAGAACATTATGGCTGCAACGACAGCTGAGCTAAACTTCATTCCGAAAAGGGCCTTTTCGGAATACTTGCCACAATGGCAGCACCGCTGGGAGAAGTGTGTGGAGTCCCAAGTAGACTACTTTAAAGATGACTAGGTTTGCAACGCTCTAGTTATGCAAGTTTTTTTTCAACGGCCAAAGGTCGGATACTTTTCTAACAGACCTCGTATATATATATAAGAGAAGCCAACAGCGACAGAAACCAAGGAACACAGCGGATTTTATATATATTTATTTATTTTGTGGTGTCGATCAACGGAGAATATTACTGAATATGTTATCGCTTAAAGGTAATTGGTTAGAAAAGCAGAAATAAACAACCACATGCCGCCGGTGAGCTGGAGATTCTATTCGGTGAGAAAACATGAATTTAAAACTAAATATTTCTCCGTTTGTACGACGAGAATCATCAGCGGAGAGTAGATTTTCAAGCATTACTGTTCACGTGGCTATACAGAAAGTTTTCTTCCGGTGACTTCGAGAGGCCCATCAAATGTGTGAATATGTTCGCGTTACTTTCTGCTGAAATATTCCGTAAGCACGGCAGCTGTGAAGTAGTTAGCAGCCTGCCTGTATGCAAGCCACATTATGCGCCCGCACCGATCCGCAAGGAATTGCCGGAGGCCATGGCCGCCGCGATAGCTCACGTACTCTTGAACAGCGAATGCAAAATGCGAAAGTTAAAGCTTGTGTTCAGAACTCCGACATGCCGTCCACTCCTCTTCCCTACTCTCTATAAAATTTTCAACCGCCTTCAAGCTTCGTTTTTAAGCTTTACTTCGTGCAGACCCCTTTACTCGCGCTTTACTTCTCGTTGGCGGCTGTCGGTTTGTTTCGCTCAGCCACTTAACGAACACCGCGTTTTCCGAGCGCCAGAGTTCGTGCGCGACGAGGCGCTTTCGAGCCTGATTTACAACTTTCTCGGCGCGCTCTTCGACGCAGAAACGCTCAGAACGAATAGGCGGCACACGCTGAAAACTCCATTTAGTTTGAGCAAACTCTGCTGGAAGCACTTAGTCATTCCTGCCTCTTCAGTTGCTAGCCTTCTTCCTTTCTTTCTTTTTTCCCAGACGAAGGTGGCGTTGTGTTGACATGTATACAGGGAATGCTGGATTAGCAGGCACTTGCAGCGTTAAATTTTGTGGTAAGATGTAATTCGCCCTACTAGAAATGCCATTGCCAATGCCATTGTGTTTTGCGTGTTTTAAACGCTGGCTGTCGTTTTATGTGCCTGCCTTTGACTTACGACCTTTCTGTGAAGCTGACTGCTGCGCTAATATTGTAGTTATTCACAGTGACACCTACCTGGCTTGATGTGAATTGTAGGGTGCGGCTATTGTATTCGTTAGGTAAGCAGCTTTTTAATATTAAACAGAAGTATATGACGTGATTAAGCAGAGTCCTTGAGAAAAATATGGTAGGGGTTTAACGTAGTTAAACTGAGCAGACGTGCGAAAGCATGTGTTTAGCTTGGTTGGCTCATGCTTTTACTTTACTCAATCGTTGGCACGTTTTGCGACGATATTAGTGCGGTAGCAGTGAAGGCTGGTTTACTGGGACGTGGAAAGCACCGGCGACGAATACTCTTGCACTAATAATTGTTGAAGCAGCGGGGCGAAAGGCAGGGTCACAAGGAGCAGTTCTCCAGTACGAGCGTCAGGCGGCCGCCTCAAGTGCTTCATCATCGTTGGCGTTGGTGCATGATCATCTTCGCCATTTCAGTAGTATTAGTTGATGAAGACGACGATGGGCAGAGCACAGCGCGACAGCGTGTACATTAGCTTGATAGTAGTATTAGTTCATGTAGACGGCAATGTGCAGTGCACAGCGTGCGAGGGTGTTGCAGTTTAACACGAGGCGTAATCGGCTGCGACGATAACATAGTGCTTTCGTGCAGTGGCCAGCGAAGCTGATATGTATGTACAGTACGTTCGTCTGCAGGTTTGGCCAAGGTCATCGCCAAGATCAAGCTTGCCACAGACTCGGTGAGCCGGTTTCACCTGGTGAAGTAGTGTTTTAACAGCAAAACTGATTACGTGCTGCTCCGTGTCACTGAGAAATAAAATTATGCTGCCAGACACTGTGAAACCGCGTGCTGTTTAGCTGTTGCTATTTGGAAATGAACCATTTAGCAAGGCTTATCATGTCTCGCAAAGATGTGGAGCTGCTTTGCGAGAGAAACTGAATAATATTTTACCATCAAAGAACAGTTTTTTCTTCCAGTAGCAGCAGACAGCTGACGGGCTACTCGAACTGCAGCTTCATAGGCTCACGGGGTTTGTGTATAGTTGCGTTTTCGTCGACTTGAAAGGACTGATACCGCTTTCCAATATTGTGTAAAGTAGAGCTCACCCCGATCATTAAAATTTTCAACAAGATCTTCTATACCTAGCTAGCCCATTCTCCAATGAACGTTATGATAAATTCATCACTTTTCATAAATTTTGTGCAGCGATATTTTAAAACTCTTAGCCAGTATTAACTCCTATGAGATTGTTTGACGACAGTTTCTAGAAAAAAAAAATACATTTCTTGCCTCTCTCCTCTATATGTACGTACCACGAGGTGGAATAAAATTAAAGAAAATAAACCATTTTTTAGCTCTTTGTTATTCTCCCGTTTTCGCAATCATTTCGCACAGGTGAACGCGTTATGAACTCAATCAACGCGTTAAACTGAGACGATCATTTAAAAGAGGTGAAGCACGGTCGCTCAGCAGTCCGATGAGCTCAGCGATCGGCATTACATTCTCTCTTGAGATCGTACAACCGCCAGATGTGCAGGATACTTACCCTATCCGTAACGTGACTTAAACATTTTACAGCCGCGCTTCACCGCGTGTCCCTGACGTGAATAAACTTCTTGAATTATGGAGCAGTCTTAGAAGTAAGCCCGTTTCGTTCCCTCCCAAAGCGGGAGCCCTAAAGAGTCTGATTTTAAAATATTACGTCTGCCTAGAGCGTTCGGAAGCACAGCTCCGCGCTTCCTGAGGGACGTCTTCAGTTCCCGCGCTCTTTTATCTCCCCCCTTCAGCCACAGCGCAATAAAAGCGGGTCCGCATTCGAGCGGGGATCGGGCCGGCTGCGCGATCTGACCATTATCAGGCTCGGCGAACGGGCGCTCGGCCGGCTGGAGTCGATTCGGCGCGGGCGTTTTTCTTTCGGTCCCCCCCCTTTTTTTTCTTTTTGGCAGGGAAAGTTTTCGCGGCTGCGTGATGAAGCGAGGCGCTAATCGAAGCTCCTCGGGAGACGCGCCGAGCTGCCGCCTCTCCCGGGATGAGCGGCCGCTTCCGGTTGGCGGACGACGCGCCAGGTCGGGGCGGCCGCGCGAGGCGTGCAGGTGTGCTCATCACGCGGCCGCCGCCGGCACGCCAGAGCGCTCCCCTGTGTGCGGCCACCACATAGGGGCTACGATAGCCGCGGAGTGAAAAGAGGTAAACGACCCCCCATTAACTCCGGCTCAGGGAGCTCTCCTTTCTTGTCCGCTACCTTACGAGGCGGAGTACGTTAAGCCGTGGAAAGGTTTTCTTTTTTTTTCTTCTTGCGCGCGATGTTTTAAAGCTTGTGGCATAAAGCCATTCACTATATGCTCCAGGCACAGAGGGAGCGTGAAAGAGGGTGTTTTTGTTTAAAACGCTGTCTTAAGAGCTTAGCTACATGGCCCAGTGAAAACTGGAAGGACGCAACGCAGGCACTGCTGATTATTAAATGACATATTCTCGAAGAAGCGTGTTCGTAATTAAGCAGACAAGGTTATAATTCTTGGTTCAGTTATACCTTTTCTACGAACTCGGAGTACTTACCTCGTGTCCGCGGTTAAATGCGTTATTTCTTCCCTAGTTGGTGCTGCGGACATGGTGCGAAGCACTTGCTTCCTCCATTTTTCACCGTTGCTAACAGGAAAATCTAGTTTCTCAGGGAGCTGACCAGGATGTGGCGCCGCTCTTTTCGAGGAGCCACATTGGAAGTGCCACGGGTCTGACTGCTTAATGCCCACAAAAACCTTGTTACTTTCTCGAGGAAGACAGGCAATGGCTGTCGGACTGCGTTGATACGCGAAAATTGATTTCACAATTGGCATCATAGAGACTTCAGTGTGAGATGCCTGAGCGATACGCAATGAGCGGGCCGAGTTTTATGAACGTTTAACTAGAAGAAGAAGATCCGCGGCGTATATTCTTACTTGATGTTTAGACGCGGTTCAAAAGCTGGACAAGCTGTTGAAATGAGAACGTGCCATGAGCAAAGCGGGCAATGCTAACCTGCAGTGTTCGGTTGCTCTTTCAGCGCTTTCAGCTCTGGAGCCCTTGAAATTGGGAACAAAAAAAAAAAAAAACGACCGCAAATTTTCGCGCTTCTTTCACACGTTCAGACGCTGATAATTTGGACAAGGAGAGAGAATTATCAGTTAATTCGTTGCGAAAAGCTCGCAGGAGCTTTTTTCGTAACAGAGAATAATAATTCTTTAGAAATTTGTACGTTTACTCGTGATTACCTGAAAAGTTATTCGCAGTTAGATCCGTTATTTCGGCCCGTGCATATTGCCATGTTAGGGCCCGACTTGAACTTAGCAAAAAAAAAAAAAAGATATATATCTTACTCTAATATTTGAGAATCCCAACAACTTAAACGCGACCGCTTAATGTGGCTGTTTGGTAAAAACCGCGAATGATATTCATGTGGCGGAGTGTATTATTAGAGCGTCCTTTTGCTGGAAAAATTGCCCTGCCGGAACAAGAACACTTAATTTGATATCTCTTTGTCCTGCGTCCTGGTTCACGCTGTGTTTTCTTCTTCAAAGTGAACGTCAACCAACTAGCCCAACTTGCCAGCCTAGTGCATCAAATATCATACTCCTCTCTAATGCAATGCATCCAATTGCTCTTAGGGCGTACCAGGTACACACCCCATGCGCATCTTGTTGATTAGGATGTAGTTAATACCTAACATGTCCCCGCAACGGCTTTGTATTGACGGAAACGGCTCAGATTGAGTGACTTTTCTGTACTACTGGCAGATTGCGAAATTCATGGCTTCCGAGAACGTTTTTTTAGGCGCTGGAGTAGCCTATACTTCACCTCTGAATGCATAATCCAGACAATCATTCTATCCTCCCGAACGCCAGAACTTAAGCTACCATCATCGGATGGAATCCTCGCTGAGGTTTTGTTGCCCAGGTCAGGAAAGGTGGTGTCAGGATATGTTACTATTTCAAGAATAAGAAAAAGAACAGCGACAGTAGCCATTAAAACGTTCTAGGTGAAAGAACGCCTACTGATCACACTACACTGCACTGGTGAGAAAACACTATTACGATGGGTAAACGCCGGTCAAGAACTCGCGATGTTTGTATGCTTGCGCTCTTTGCTGGTTTGTGCCAAGGGAAATTAATAAATCAAATAAATATCCGCGACCGGAATTGAAAATCGAGGTGGCGCGAATACATCAGCTCCGCTGGCTACTGCGCGAGAGCACTACGCTACCGCCGCAGCCGATAACGCGTCTTGTGAGACTGCAACATACTCTCCCGCTGCGCACTGCACACCGTCTTCTTAATCAACTAATACGACTATCGAACTGATATTCGCGCTTTGAGCTGCGTGGAGGTGGTGACAGAGAGATGTGCGCTGCATGCGTTGGCGTAGACAATGTTGTGGCAGAAACACGGCACTAGAGCAATACTCGTTGGCGCTGACAACATTGCCGCAGAATCGCGGCACTTGAGCAGAAGCCGCCGGCGTACTACATTGGGTAAATTAGGGCTGACGATGAATAAGTTTAAGACGCTCATAAATGGTTCCCTGCATTGGTCCGTGGACACTTCACTCGCGCTTTACGTGGCGGTGGTGTCCACCTGCGAAAAACTGTGCTTTCGCACAATATTTCGTGCTTAGCAATGATAAACCGACCCATTTTTTTTATAGCTGCCTTTCTGCAAATAAAGTGTGGGATAAACGCAAATTCATCGCTCGTGCATGGTCGCCTAACCTCGCTGGAGTGGTTATTTCGTAACATACATTTTGTCGGTGACTTTTTTTAAAAGTTGAAATAGATTCACCGTTGTTATGCGTAACAGTGGCAGTGGCCCATACTTGATGTGTCAGTTTCGCAATACTAAGAGGTCTTCTTCGTACTACAAACAAAACAACACCAATAGTGCGATTCATGAATCATAGCGGTTTTGCAAGCGTAACATACGACATGCATAATGGATTCTGAAATGCGCTGTGAGGCTGGTTCTTATTCTACATTACTTCACACATTAAGTTCTTTGAAGCACTGGCCAAAACAAGCTGCTACTTTTCACAATCATGCCCAGATTTACTGCATCTTGCATTCAGAGTGCCATCTCTAGGTTATCAATTTTATTCACAAACAATTCTCGGCGAGGAGCTTGCCTCACATTCACCTCCAATAAATGGCCTCCTGCTCGCGTACACTCACCCTGCCTAGTGACGCAACTAATGGATATATAAGAAGATGTAAATAGTAAGAGTTATATACTGATGAATAACCAAGATTAGCGTGAACGCAAGCTTTGAGAGACAGTGCACTGCACAACACACCCGACTTTATGTCATAGTTTCTGCCTCTAGAATTAAAACAAACAGGAATTTATCAAGGCAGACTGAGTAAGCTAACGAGATATGATGGTGAAATGCTTTGCTGGCGTTCCTTTGGATATTTATATTTTTCCTTTATCATTAACAATGAAAAAAAAAAGCCCTGACAAAGTAAGCTAAGTACACCCAATAGCAAAAAAACCCACATACTCTTATTAGTACCCTGAATATGATTCGTATAGTGATAACCGGCCTGTTCCCCGCTCGTGTCGAGTGCCGGATTGCCTCGTGTTTCCTAAATCGGGCAAATGCGCCTGACCATGCACCGTAGGTGCCACTAATTGCCCCGGTGGCGCTGTGCAAGTAACCAAAGCTTCTTGCCTTAACTGTGAAAAATAAATAAATAAAAATAAAAATTAACAGTACAAGGCAGAAAAAAATGAGCAGCTCTCACATCCGTGATAATACTTCATATCACATTTTTTTTTCTTTGTTGTTTGTCACGCGCTCTGTGTCGCGCTGTGTTTCCATATTTGCTTGCGCATATACTCTGTGCGGTTTAGCTGGCTAGTACATTTCGAGGTCCAGCCTACGTGCTGTGCTCCTTCTTCGTCTCTTGTCGGCGTTTTTTCTCGGCTGGTGTTGAAGGTCAGCCGTTTACGAAGTGGCCCATACCTTGCTCTTCTATATAATGACAGTTATTGCTGCCAATTCGTCGTGCCTAGAGAACGCGAAGAGCGTGGAAGTTTTTTTTCTTTTTTTCTTTTCTGCTGTGAATGCTTGCCGTGTTACTTTGTACGTAACAACGCCACAAACCCCGCAAAGCGCCCCCTGTCCCCCCCCCCCCCCACACACACACACGTGCACACGCACACGCACGCACGCACACACACGCACATACACGCACACGCACACACACACGCACGCACACACGCGCGCGCGCGCGTAGTCGAAATGTGATGCTTTCACCGTGTCTTAGGCTACAGTGTTGCTTGGCTACAAAGATTGCAGATAAAATGCGGCACCTACAGCGGCACACGCAGAGCCAGACAATACGGACCCTTTTTTTAGCATCCTGGGTTTGTCTCATACGCGCTCGCCCTCTCTGCTTGGCCTACATTTACGTCACACACGCTGAGAGAAGTTGCGCACAAAGCTGGCGTGATAGACAAATTGGGTGTTTCTATTATAGCTATATATAGTTCGGTCGTTCAGGTCTTCACACCTACACAGTAATAGCTGCACTGAGGACTTTCAGTGCGCGGTTTATGGCATCCATTGTCGGCGTCGTTGTGTGTCACAACTTGGAACTCCCGTGCTATCTCTCGCATCTCTTCTTGTGGGTGAGGGTCGGTGCTGCGCGTGTCTCTAGTGCTGTTGACGCATTAAACCTGTGTAGTTTTATGCTCTCTCAAGAATCTGAAAACCCGCAGTTAAGGCATTTGGTGTCGATTGCGAACATACCTGCGATTTCTGATGTATATTATTAGCACGTGCGGTGCTCTCAGGTCGCGAAATTTCTCAAGTGCGAAGCCAATTAAAACAAAATAGATTATTATTACGTGTGGGCATTGAGGTGTGCCGCAGTTAAAAGGCTCCCCGGGATTAATTTCGGACATCTGAAACTTTTTGACGTGCACCCAAATTTCAGTGCATGGGCGATTGTGTAGCTCACATTTATTGAAATACTACCGTTGCAGCCGACGATGTCCCCCACGCAAACTTATGGCCAGCAGCAGCTCCGAGAGCCAATGCGGCTGCCTGTGGGACCGCAATTTAATGAAACCTGAGTTTTCGCAACAGGACGCAACAGGATATTGTTGATTTTCTCTACAGAATTTATTCGTCGAGAGCTACCAAAGCGACGTTGTCTTCTTATATAATAACTATCGAGCGTTGAAATGTCAGGGCGGCCAGAGATTTCGTACACGCTAGCAGGATGTAGTAATTCGTAACGGCTTATGACGAACGGCTATTCCATTTGAATGCTATTGTTATATTGTCAGTGTGCAGCAGTTTTACGTAACACACGACCGTTCGGGCAAGCAATACAGCGGACAAATTTTATTGCAAGGTAACATATGGTGTAGCTGTTCTTCAGCTCAAGTTCCACGAATTCATAGGCGAAGATCTAGGATGATGAAACCGATGGTATGACGACAGAGCTTTTCAGCGGTTTCTCTCTAGCCTATCTGTATTCTTTTCAATTACTGCGCAGTACCTTTAACAGCTGCGCACTGTCCGTCATCGGGCTCACCAGGGGCTCAAGTTAGTGAAATTTGACACTCGACTTACAGCACAGGCTATGAATGACAGCGCAGTGCAGGGTTCCGCGCTGATATTTCCCTCAACCAAAGTGTTTTAGCGAGTCTAAAAATCATGGTCTAAAAACGTTGCTTCCTGCTTTCTTCGTTGCTCGCTACGTCGGGGCCCCATCGCGAACACTGCGATCGAAAGTGCGATATCGTATGTTCACTAGAAGAACGTCTGAGCTTCTGAGCCACCACGATGGGTGCCCGTCACGACGCAATTAAAAACCTATTTGCTAATGAGCTCTTGCGTCCGTTGTCGCCAATCTGTTCTTCCTTTTACTACGTTGACTCTTGCTTTTCGTGTGAATAGCTTAAAATATCGGTTATTAGCACGCCCACACAAAAAGAAAGCTCAAGATGTCTTTCATTAGAGAACGTAAGAAACGAAAAATGAAGTTCGAGATGGAAAATTTTACTTTTGCTCGACGGTCATTTGAAACGTCTAGGTGCTCACCATGCGTTTTAAACTTTACTGTCTAGGGGCTGTCAAAGTTTAAGGCTTGTCATGCTCTGCGACATTTGGTAATCATTTTACATTACTCGTAACTCACTGCCGCCAAAAGGAATATTAAAGAGACATTCGGGAAAACTCCAGTAAAAAAACCGATTGTTTCTGGGTGTGCGGACGTTTGTCCGGCAGCAGAAGATGCATGTATTGCTGAGAAAATTGCATTTAAAAATGTTCTCGCCACTCGATTCAAACTCGTGACTTATACACTGCAACGGACTCCGTGATCACCGTTTTGAAGTGAACGGTGGTGTAGCCTATAACCTTTTGGATTAGCGCCCAAAAAAACAGGGCACACACACACCACGGTTTACTTGCGAAATTGGCCAATGGGGGCGACACCTGTGTTGTATTTCTCCTTTTCAGGATTATAAGAGCTGTGTTTTCAGTAAAAGTGGTGTCTTTTCGGTTATAATGCGACCATCTGTCGATACAGGCCAGCTTCAATTCGTCCTGTGTTTCTTTAAAACCCCGGGTAGACCAGAGTAGCTAAGTGCATTGAGCATTAATCAGAAAATTCTCCAAATTTTCAATTCTCTGCGCCAACGGCTGAAGAGCAGCGCCGGCGATATCCGAAATTTCTCCCACATTACCTATTGAGCTTTTTGGGAGAACACTGTGTGCTCCTCAGCTTTTTGAAAAGCACTTTCTGTCGTGTAACAAAGCGAACAAGAACTTCATGCACGAAATCGTTACGTACAAGTTTTTTTTTTCTTTGCACTCCTAAACAATTCACCATGACCAGACATTTATTGCGCGTGTTCTTAGGATGGGCATAAACGTGTAGAGCGAAGCCGTTGTTTTGCACGTGGAGTAAAATTATTGATTCGAGGCTAAAGATTGAACAGAACGGTTACTTACTTTTTTATGATAAGAATAACAGACGTTGCACTCATTAACTTCTCGCTGAGGATTACACAACACAGTATAAGGAGCAAATTTGGCGCTCGGATTAAGTCCTTGATGTTAAATTGTATTAGTCGAGTGAGGGATCGTCTTAAGATGTGTACGATTTGAGACGTGATGGTGAGAAACACTGGTCCAAAATGACTACAGCAGGCCAAAATATATGCTCTTTCTGCTTCATCATTCGATCCCCATCTTAATATTAACCTGCGTAAAAAGGAGAGGCGCGAGCTGTTTTCTTTGAAAACTCTTTTATTACTATTGGTAATTAAAGTATGCTTGCTGTACTTTTGAGCATCGCGATGTTGCAAGGTTATTATATTGTGCATATAAGCGACACAATACTTACGCGTACAACGTTCACATGTGTGACGCCACAGCTGAACGGGCCGAAGATATGACGTTGGGACTCTACACAATGCGAGAATATTCATTTTTTAAAACACACAGAACGACAAGGCTGAAGCAGCACTACACACACGCACGCGCTACTCGGGTCCAGTACCAAAAATGAGCATTCACCAACTCTCCATCGTATTACTGTACAAGAATGTTCGGAGCTCACAGACACTGCATTAAGGGTTATTCAACGGGATATAGGCACAAAGACTTGACCACAACTTTAAGGAAACCACGTCACGAATACTTTAGCGGATACCATGCCGTTATGTATGCTTTCTTCGCTGGTACTAGCTATAAGTAGGTTTGTGGTTTGTGGGGGTTTAACGTCCCAAAGCAACTCAGGCTATGAGGGACGCCGTAGTGAAGGGCTCCGGAAATTTCGACCACCTGGGGTTCTTTAACGTGCACTGACATCGCACAGTCTCGGGCCTCTAGAATGTCGCCTCCATCGAAATTCGGCCGCCGCGGGAGTTGTTGAGCAGGGGAGTTGTTGAGTTGGAGAGCAGGGTTAGGCACACTACTAAGCTCTGAACTGGACATACTAAGGAACACGAATTTTCTCTCTTCCTGCCTACACTCTCCCTGCCGAGCTGAACAGGTGTCAGTACATCAGTGGACCTGCGTATTTAAGGTGCGCCACCACGCGCCGTAGCTGCTGCGCGTTCGTGCTCCCACGGACTGATTCATCCAGAAAGGGCAGATAAACACGAGCGATCGTGCGGTGGAAGGAACACTGAAGCTGTTTCGCTTCCAGCAGACAGACCCGGCGACCACGAGGATGAAGTGAAAATAAAAAGGGCAGCTGGTAATTAGTCTTGTTTTGTTTCGTGGTATGTATCTTGATCGGATACTGGGACAATGAATCGTTTGTCGCCGGCTGGACCACCTTGCAGGCGCATTCGCGCAAAATAGAGTTTCGCACTCTCGACAGCATGCCTCATTTCTTCGCGAGTTAAAGTTTTGGTTTTAGAGTGGTGCCTCAGTGATCTCCCCCAATCATGTCCATGGCTCAGCTCAAGGAAATACTGGGCTGAACTCTTCTTAGAATGGCGCCGAACCAAACTCTTTCCACGCGGCAGTAGATGGAGTGCGACAGAACTGGCCATACTACGCTATGTGAACCCATGTGCTGTGCGCTCAAAGTAGCGGGAAGTCTTGCGTCGGGCGTGTTCTGGGAGATTCCCTCCGCCGAAGCACAACTGAATGACGTGGCTAGACACGTCTTGGTTCACAGGGCCCCACTTGAAATGAATGCCAAAAGCCATGACGTTGTGTCTCAAAAGCATCAAGGCGGGTCTGCCCTGAGGGGGCCAACGAACTAGAAGGGAAAAATGAAATGCCCTCGCGGCATAATGCGGGTTTACTAGCACCAATGGTGACGCAAGAAACGGCAGGGTTTTTTTCTGAGTTTATTGCGCTGCAAATTAAATATTTAATAGCTCCGTCAGAGCAGCAGCACAAAGCAATTTCCTTTTTTTTTTTTTTTTTTCCTTGGAGGAGTGATAAAGTTCTGCGGGACCACTTTTGCTTACGTCCTCGCTTAAAGGCTTCATTTTAAATTGCGGGTTGTGAAATTGCCCTGCCGTAGCAGCAAATATTATGAAAGACATCGCAGTTGAAGACTTGTGGCGGCCGTTACGGCCAAAGTAATTAAACAAATGCTGGCACCAAATGGGTGCGTTATCACAGCACTAGCAACATCGTATCAGAAACGGGAACGACCTGCCCTTCGGGGCATATATATGCACTCGCGTAAGAACAAGAATAAGCGCATTCGCGCACACCCATGGGCTGGTTCGAGTTGCGAAATTTATTCCACTCAGAGATCACAAACTTATCTGCGCATTCGTGTCGCAAGTAGATGATGAGCGCGAACTCATTTCTGAGGCGCCATCACGGGGCACACAGTGTGTAGGAGTGCAGCATCGCATCCTTCACGGACGACCATTTCCTACTTTATTCGTTGTCAGCCAGCAGCTCACAGTGTTTATCGCGGATAGTCCACGAGGGAATCCAACGTTGCTATTCTGTGCTCGCGGAGGAGTTGTGCTACAACGTAGTAAAACGCCCGTAACATCGATCGGTGCAACGACCGCTGCGGAGTCACTACCAGGCCGTTGCGGAGAGCGTAGGGAAGTGCTTTTTGCTGAACAGTACATGATGCCCTACGAGCGGATGGGACAGAGAAAAAGCAATACAGTCACGAGATTTAAAGGCGTGTTCTCCTTTTCTCAGAAGTTATCCCTGGAACCATTATTCCTTTCCAAATACCTCCCAGTACTTTGTACTTGTTGTACCCCCATAATTACCCATGTTTAATTGTCGCGACATCTCTTCGCCCTTTCGCTCTAACAGTACGTTCGTGTTTTTCCATGTATATCTGTCCTTTCAGTAAGGTATTTGTCTGGGCTAGTCGGTACATGGTTCAAACTGAAGGCACAGCGCATGAAGGACGGGACTAAGACAGAGACAAACATAGCACTGTGTTTGTCTCTGCCTTAGTCCCATCCTTTGTGCGCTGTGCCTTCAATCTGCCCTTTGTTTACCTGTATACCCCGAGACACTTGTATGCTGCCAATCTGGACACCTCATGTCCTTGTAGTGGAAGCACCTGCTCTGCGGAATAGTTAAATATAATCAAACCTGACTTAACGGCTCTTAAAAGTAAAACCTAGCGCCTAGTATGTTCTACAGGAATACCCTATTTACTTTGTCGCACGAACCGCTTATGTCCAGGAAGGTTAAGTACAGACGCCCGTTTTCCGCCCTAGCTATTTCTATGCATTGCATAAGCACAAACAGGCTATTGCCTAAGCGCTTGCCGCGTCTGAACCAGTTCTGAAGTTCTCACAGTATCTTGTTACTCTCTATTCATGCCTGCATTTTTAATTTCTTCGCCTTCACGGATCACGCAGCGCTACTAGGGGTCCCGGCACGAAATTCGCGCGTTATTTTCAGTGAAGCAGTTCGTTTTTCGCGAATAAATTGTTTTACGAGATAAACATTATAATTATCCTGAAAGAAGCAGTTTCGAAAAATCATTCAGTACGTAACACATGTATCAGTACTTGCAAGTGCCGTTAAAATCGATTTCCCAAAGAGCATTATAGGTTTCAGCCTTTAACCCCCAATGTGGGCAATCAGCGACATGCTGCTTGCATGCCCTTTACTTATCAGATTACTGCTCGGAGCCTGCACGCAACGTTTGACGTCAACATGTTCTGAGTAGCCAGGGCTTTCACTCAAAATATATGGTGCCCCTGTGAGGAAGATTGGTTAAGAAAAAGAGAGCGATAGTTGACTTTTTTTTTAATGCGATGTTGATTGTCTCAGGGCATAAAACGGTATGTAATGATAGATGAGGGTGCCTAAACAAATGAGAAAAGGTTCGCTGATCTAATGAAAACGAGCAGTGAATGATGATGAGGTCCTTGTGTCCAAGCGGTGTATAAAGCACTATTGTCGGGTGAAAGACCCGCTGCCGTCAGGTGCCGAATTCTTGTCGGCTTCAACGCCGGGCAAACCCACAGCAGGTGGTGAATGTCGGCCTCAAGATTTAGGTTCTTGCAGACTGGATACCTGGGGCGGGGGTATACACCTTCGAATTGCGGCCACTTTCGTGTAACGGCTGGAATTAGGGCAACCCCAACCCGGATCCTCCGAAGCGCAACCTCCTTTGCACGGGTTAGACCACGGGGGAGGGTTACCGCACACGGAGGGATTAGAGCACGTGTGCGGCGCCGGAGGTGTTCTTTTTTTGTTAAAAGGAGGGTGGTGTCATCCAGAGTGAGGACTCGAGGCGATGTTGGGGTCACAAGGCGGGTCGCGGAATCTGCACGGCTTTGCGAACTCAGGAGGTCTCGTGGGACCCACTCAATTCGGATTGGCTGCGGGATGCTTGCCGCGAGACGATGGATGTCCTGGCAAATGCCTGGGGTGCGACTGACGCGTCGTAGTAGGCGTATGACGTGAAGGGCGTCGGTGCGGATGACAATGCGACCCGTGGGTAGTAGGGGAACGGCGGCCACAGAGCAATCTTTAACAGCTCCTCGTCTCTCACTTTCTGAAAAATGTTGCGGAAAAAATAAGACATTTCTTGTATAAAAAATTTGTCTACTCTACCCGAGTCTTCGGGTTGGTTCGAGGTCTTCGAGTTGATTTGGCCCACAGCTTAGACTAGCTGCACAAAATGGAGCAAACGCTAATTGTTGTTAATTGATCATATCACAAATCTCAAATTTTAGCGACGCTAAGAAATTTTTGTTATTAGTTCTTTAATGTGGGCCCGCTAGGTAACATAATGTGGAAGGAATGATTATATTTCTTTGATTCCTTCATAAATTGGGCTTCAAGGGTTAAACAGTGTAGGAATGAAATAAATCAGAATTAAATTTCGTTCTGTGAAAGAAAACAGGCTGTGCGAAAGCGCTAACCATGTAATCGTTGCAGCGCATCCCCGACAGTTCGCCGCGAACCGTGGCTGCAAGAAAGTGCTTCACGTAAAAGGGTGGTCAAAGGTCCCCAGCTCACACGGTCGGCTCTGGAGCCTTGTAGGGAACCATTTACGATACTCCCCGAAGCTCAAAATCTGTTGAGGGTGAGGAGGTGTCTTACCTTCACCCTTGAGAATTATTGCAGCGTCACATGGGCAGTAAATACCTCATTATACTGATCACAAGTATGCTCTATGACCCGGGAACTTTTGACCAACCCGCTACCTTAATGTTAAAAAGGTGGATATGTGCACAGAATTAATGTTAAAATGTTATAGATCGGAGCGAAAGTAGCGGCTGAGTGTTCTAATCGCACGTGGTCAGTTTACCGCTTTGAAACTAGCATGATCTCTCATCTCCTTTACCCACTTTTTTCTGTCCTCTGTGCTCATACGCTCCTTTTTTTTCTATGCCAGCAGCGCTTCCCTTACTGAAAACGCAAGAGCTTCACGCCGGAGTGGCACAGAGCGCAGCATTTTACATATTCTTGAGAGCTGGAGGTGAGAAATAAGCGACACGGGGAGAAGTGCGTTAAAGACAAACGCGGACTGTCGCCACAAGCTTACTTTTAGGGGGAGATAGTCTGCGACGTTTTCCACGTAAAATATACGTGAACCTTCATCATATGCAATAAAAGTAGACATGACCTCTGGGTAATGTGTCTTTTAGAACGGAAAGCCTTTTTTTTTCTTTCAGTGAAGGGAGGTAGACGTTAAAAATCCTTAAAAATCGACCGGACCTGGCACTTTATCATTCGCTTCAAAGACTCCAGAAGTAAAATACGATCCACGGTAATCAAAATAAAATAGATATAATGCTTTACTGGCTCTACTATAATTTTGTTCTTTCATGGTCTTAGGTGGAAAGTGATGATAAGTCGCCTTCAGATTCCTAAAATAGGTGATGCGCAAGAGAAGATGGGAGCAGCGGCATTGTGCGAGTGCAGATACGGTAAATATTTATACCTCACGGGCCCCGTGGAACACTGGGTGAGGGTTCATTGCGAAAGGGACGCACCAAAGTGTATGGTTATAGGATAACAGCAAAATCGACTCGGTACAAGGCAAAAACAAAACACAAGAAGTGCACAAAATGTTCGAAAGAAAAAAAAAGATTTAATTAAATGTGTTAGCTGCTTTGATTCGCGCGATCACCGCATACAGGCTACTCTGTACGCACTGACTTATGCTGTCGAGTAGGACAGAGCACACCGTGAGGGAAGACGAATCACACGAATTTGCAAAAAAAAAAAAAGAAGTGACACAAAACACCAGAGCAGACGTTGCGACCTCAAGACGACCAATGCCACGAAGGCGATGTGTGCCCTCACTGCCGCCGAACCGGACAGACGGGATCACTAAGGCGCGAAGACTGCTTCCCCAAAGTCAGAGAGATGCTGCATTGTGGTCCTCTTTCTAAAACACATAAAAGGGATTCCCTTTGTTGCATATCAAATACAGGTATGTCAAGGTCACCTTGACATTCTTTATGGGAGGCACGTGGAGGGAAACATAATAGAGGAGGAAGAATAAAAGGAGACTTGGTTTCAGTTTCAAAAGCCCGCCGCTGAGCTATGCCGCTGACACAAGACTCATAAACGAAATTCCTGAATTCAAGTGCTTTAGCGAGCAGTGAGAACGACACGGCACTCACGTAATTCGCGGTCACTTCACGGCGCGCTTTAAGGACCACAGACAAAGGGAGCATTAAGGAAACGGCACGTGAGACCAACCAAGGCAGAAAGAGGAAGCGTAGCCAGCAACAAAGGTCGGGCTAAGGTCAAAACAAGGGCTCTGTGTCAAAGGAAACCTTGCAAGAATGGCCCGCGCCGTGCTGCATAATTGACGCGGCAGTGCGGCCGCAAGGCGAGGAACCGTGTCGCGTCTGTGAGCGAGGGCCCGCTAGAAGGGCACCGGTTATGCGCCAGAGAAATATTCTGTCCACGGCAGCGAAGCCACCTTCGTGTTTCTTTACCAACCAATAAGCCGAGAGCAGGGCCCTGATGGCGAGCGATACGGATATTAAATTGAAGAGCACGTGGCCGAGAGGCCGAAGGCAGTACGATACAACATTTATTACAAGCACCGCATGGAATGGCTCAGGGCAAGCGCCGCGGCGTAGCCGAGCCGCAGCGAGAGCTCCGCGCGCAAGTCCTGCGCGGCCGACACAAAAGAAAGGCGCCTCTTGGAGGATGGTCTCTGCAGCCAGTGTCAATTTCGGGCTGAGAAAGGGTTTTGAAGGAGCAGCGTTATCTCGGTGCTCGGTATCGTTTCATCAATTTTATTCCACTCCAGAATAATGAAAAGGAAAAATTTCTCGTCGCTCTCAACGCCGATGCGGGGCCAGGTATGGCAGAGAGCTGACTTCCCCGGCATTAAATAGATTGGATTTTCGAAAACAAGCCCTTTTTTACGTAAGTCGCCTCCCTCCACTATGACGGTTTCTTTATTTTCAGTTTCATTTTGTGAAGAAAAATTCTGAAGAGAAAGACAAGAACGACGTCCTATAGGAGTCGGCTCCCGAAGGAACAGTGTGTCTGAAAAGAAATATGTTTTAAATTTTTGCTGCGTGTTTTAAATGCACAATAAAAGCAGGTCGCCAGCGAGTGAGCCACATCGGTAGTATGGAAAAAAAAAAAAAAACACGGGATAGAAACCAGGGGATAGCTTCTGGGATCAGATGACAGGGTGCTTGCTGATAATTGTGTCGTAAACGATCAAGTTACCAAATTGTCCGAAGTTTAATGAATATCTTCTCTTACTTGGTCTCAGATGTCACGCCGCAAGTTTAATGACAAAAGATACGTCGTCTGGTTTGAGCAAATTAAGCATATGCTGTGCGAAATCAGTTAAACTGTCAAAAACTGCAAAAAAAAAAAGAACTCTACAACATGCGAGCACTCAGAAAAACTGTACACGCGAACGGCCTGTCCATTGGATCGCGTCGTGATGAGCAAGTTTGAAGCTAAAGGGCGACGAGTGAGGCAAAGTAATAGAAGGTACCGGGCGAAACAGTAAATCATCTCTTCTTCTTGTTCGTAAAGAACTTTATGAACAGTCACCCAATACTACCGTGAAGACAGAGCTGTTTCATCGCTCGTACATCTCCTGTACCCGAAAGAAAGTACGGAATATTTTATATTATAATAACAGAGACGCGAACCACTAGAGAAATTTGACTGGTATTTTTGCTAGAGTGTGAAGCGAATACATTAAATCTTAATTTCCTACTGTCATCTTTGAACCGAGAACGTTCAAAGCTATGCCTTCACATGCTCCTTCTGTGCTTTCTGCACGTATACGTGCTGGAATTTATTATTTACATTCCTGCTGTTTCGCATTTATGTAGGCGTCACTTGCTGTTTATACACAATTAGTTATGTAGCAGTTACTTCATATTATTCTGTGGTGCAACTACTGCTCGGCTTCGCTTGCATTCACTGTATCCGGGAAATAAAATAAATGTTTCAAATGGCTTTAAGCGCACGCGAAATATCAGTCTAAGTAACGGGGTAACAAAGGAAAGCATGGGTTAGGTTCGCATTACAGGCTGATATTGAGCGCAACGCTGTTCATACTTCGCCACAGCACGTACGCGTTGGGCAAGAAGTAAACGTATGCGGGCACACCTGGCCCCTTCGCAGCAGGCGCTGCTAAGGTCCTTGATGCGGTCGCGGATGTGTTCCGTGAAGAACTCCCTGGCACAGGCTCTTTCATCATTTGTAGTGTTGGGGGCTTCATAGCGTCATCGATGCCACATGAGGTGCACTTTACCGATGCTCATCAAGGCACCATGCATTACCTGATTCAGCATGCTTCATCCAGCCCACTTCGAACGCGTCGGAAGCGTACTTAAACCCTTCCGCACGACGACACACTTGAATATACGACATCCCACGTAACGCGAAACAAGGATTAAAAGATAAAAGGCGGCATGTTGCGGCAATGAAAAACTAATTTTGGCGGTGGCAGTGAGAGAGCAGGATCATTTCACGCTAATATAATCATTTAAGATTATGGCTAATTCATTAGCTGACATGATAGGTTAATATAAGTAATTATTTATTTGCAACATTTATAGGGAACTTGCTTTATCGCGTAACGTGTGTAAGAGCGCCAGTTGTGGGCATCGCGGCGCAATTCTAAAGGGGTAACGCGAGCGGTATGCACCTAACACTCAACGCAGCTCGCCACCATGCAGGGAGGACGCTCATTCTACAGTCTACGATGTGCTAGAATGGCAAAATTATTTTTCCCATTGTGCATTCCTTAGCCGGGATAAGTGCCTTGTTGTGGTCGTTCATTGCAAGCGGTAATAAAAAAGTACCAATAGAAGACCACCACCGCCACACACAATACTGGTCTGCGGTGTGTTTGTTTCGTATTCGCGCCGGTATTTTGCAGCAAATGACCCACAGCCTTTCGCCTGCACTTTCATTCCATTGTGGTCATTGCTAAAGTACAGCACGGCGGCTTCTTACGAGGTGATGGTATGACCTTCTTTGCTATCTGCCACACATGATTCTGCGTAGCTTGTCGCTGCCGTTGCGTACGTTAGAGCGCATGTTGTCGCTGGTGATTGGGGTCCCTAGTATTACTAGCAGTGCGTGGCCTACCTATTAGACACCAAAACTACAATTACTGGCTGTAGTGAGAGCGCGAGCGCGTAGGTGAAGATGAGAGGGGGGGAAGTCTCAATGTCCTTTGGTGGGAGACCATCGGACCGCATGGAAGGATCCGGCGTTTTCTACTGCTGCCACTGCAAATTGTTCACCCTGAAAGCTGCAAGTAGGGGAGTTGTTTAAATATTCTGAGTGGTTTTTACGTTCTGAAGCAGCGCGGAAGACCCCAGAAGAGGACAAGATTGCGGCCGCTCGCGCGTGCTGATGGCGACTGCGGCTGCGCGAAATTGGGAGCGTTGTCTAAGAAGCCATTAGAAAAGCTCTGCCATGCGCAAGGTGTTCAAAACATGCGCTGTTGCCGTGTGCGTTGGGAGCTTTGCTCAGAGCAAGTCAAATGAAAACCACACCAGATATACCTGCATGCTGTTACAAAAAGTTATTCCAAATAACCCAAGGGCCCATTTCGCATTACATAGAGGGCATGAAGCCGAAACGCGAACCGATCGATGCCGCTAGCACACCATGGTGAGCAAATGGATACAAGTCCTGAAATGCATCCAAAAAGAAAAAGTAGGGAAGCACAGTTTTAAACTGACATGATATGTCAGCTCACTATGCAGAGCATGAGGCACACGTTCAAGACTACAGCGGTAGAGAAAAGATGAGGGAAGAGAGAAGGCTAACTAAAAGAATAGTCCGGTCGGAAAACTCATTAAAATACAAATAAAATGAAGTAAGAACTTCGCGCTGTGTTCCCAATGTTTGTTCCTTTCATATTCGCATGTCTTTGCCGAGCATGAACCAGCATCAGTAGCACTTTGTCCCGCCTGCTTCCTTCGATGTCGTCTCCCGTTGCGGTATAATTCCTTCCCGTAACGTACAATTTACTTTAGGGTTCCTTTGCGGCCCCATCTAACATCTCTTTCGTAGCAGCGCGAAGTAACACAAGCAAGACAAGGATGACACATGAAACTGATTTAGTGTGTCGTCTGTGTCTTGTCGTCGTGTTAGTTTGCGCAGCTACGAAAGTGATTTCAAACCAACCAGCCCAAGCGCTTGCTTTAACCACCTATCATGACAAAATTACGTTAACTTCACTCTCACTCCAGCCAATCGTTCACTCGGCCTCCTCTAGGGCAACCTGAAACAGGCCCCTTGACACATCCATACTCTCACATACATTGCACTAATTCGACCTTGAATCAAGAGCGCCTCATCTGTGTGAGATCCACACAGGAACTACGTAATTCAAAACATCTAACCTCTGCCAGCAGCACGCAAGGAAGAGAACACCACGCGCGCACACTCGCAGCTGAAGTTCTGTTTGTAGACTCGCGTCATTCACTTCATTTGTAAGGCTAGCGTGCATGATTAGAACTCAAGCTTCTTCACCCGCTTTGCCATTTACGGGGAGAACGAAATAAAACGCTTCAAAATACCCTATCGAGAAAGAAAAATTTCTGAAAAGATTTTTCTGCAGTTACTTTTTTCTTGCATAAAGAATGTACTGTAATATGTTACCAGTAATATGACATCTATGAAGGCGCCTAGAGGGAGTTAAAGAAAAGAAAGAAACAAATGAAGGACGCGCTGATCAGAGTGCGAAGAAGGCAGCAAAAACAAATTTGCAGCGGGCAGAGGGCACGGTGACACAGGTAGGTTGGACTCGCCATGCCTGTTAAGAGCTGCGGTTTATTCAGATTTATTAATTGCTTATTTATTTACAGTACTGCCACTTTCACGCTGAAAGAGAGCCTTGCAGACGGACAAAAAACGATTTTCTTTTAACTCCTACCACTAATTACAGAAGAAATGGGCATGCATGAGCTGGAGACGCAGCAGCAGCTTTAAACACACCTAAAGCACGCTTATGTCGTTAAATGCAAATAATTTTTCGAGGCTATACCTATTTCAAGGGCGCTGCGTTGGCTTCCACTTAGTCAGGTAGCCAGTTTTCGGCGCCCAAACGACGCACACACAATTGGCTTCCAAGCTCTGGCACGTTTAGTTCACAGGTAGGCAAGAATTTATTTCTAATGATGGCCTTGTTTACCGGTTCTTCGCTTGATAAAAAGAGCTCTGAGAAGATGCAACGCGGGAAGATGACAAAGTCGTCAGCACGGATTCCGCATTTTCTGCTGTTACGAAGGAGTAACGAAAAGTGCGCGCACATTCATCGCAACACCATTTTCTCTGTGAGATCCAGTGCTGCCATATGGCATCCCCAATTCCCTTTCCCACGTAGAGCAGCACGTCAGCGAATGTCAACCGGCTAAAATCTCTGCTTTTCAATAAAGGGTTTCTCTCTGCTGCTATGGCACCCTGCTCTGTGTTATTTATTTATTTATTTATTTATTTATTTATTTATTTATTTATTTATTTATTTATTTATTTATTTATTTATTTATTTATTTATTTATTTATCCTCAGGGCCGTTAGGCGTTAGTCGCTTGTACGCCCGGAGAGAGAGAAACTTTTATTTTGCTTCGAAATTTTGGCCGCGTATAGGAGAAGCCCTTATTCCAGGGCACCTGCGGCTGCTGCAGCGATTTTGACCCGACCAATCAGCTTGGGCCACTCTTCCAGTCTCTCGCTGGACAGCGCTGCCCCCTACTGCTCCGTTGTAGCGCACTGTATATTAGCGCAACTGAGGCGTGTGAAAACTGTCAGTCTTTAATTAGGCTTGATTTCTGAAAGTACCACTACAGGAAATGCGATGGCTGCATCGGGATTCTTTCTTCAAAGAGAGAGATAGTGGCTTATTTACAAAGAAAGGCAGAGAGAGTCGGCTTGACCTATGATTGTTTAGCCTGGTACTATGCGTTGGACTGCTGCACTAGTACTATGAGACGTTAAAAACTTTTCGCCGCTCTCTGCTTCGACTGCTGCATCACTTTCTTGCTTCCAAGTCTACTTGCTGCTTGGAATGGTTCACAGGCAAGTTCGTGCACAGCACAGCTCGCGTCCCGATTGTCTGGGAGGCAGAGTGTTGTAAGCAGCATGCTCGCCTAGGCTGCTAGTAGGGCCGGTATTACTTCATGTGAGCGCGACACCACAAAGGACGGGTTGCTGGATCCGTCCAGCTTACCCAATGTTTTCGTTTGCTTCATCAGACATTTTTTTTCTGCAGTACAGGAGTGGCTGCCGCTCAATACCGCTCCTTCGCTGCATCAACGATCGGCTGCTGGAAGCGGCGGATGATGAGAAGGTATGAAATACCAAGAATAACGATGACGTTATGTTTTCGCAACCAGCCTTGAGTGAGACCGCAAGAAGAGAACACTACATTTCTCCGCTGGGTGCAGGATACTTTCCGAGGTTCAGTGGTCCCATTGTGCGTGGGCACGTGTGTGCATAACAGCGGCAAGCTCTGACCGTTGTGATGGAAAACCCGGCTGTCCTGCACGAAGTATGCAGCACCTTGCACTGACGAGAAGACGAGAAGGAGGTGCACGAGGATTCACCGTACACTCGCGTATTGAAGGCCTGTTTGCGGTGCAGCCTTATCAGTGCCCGTGTGCGATTTAGGCTCTGTCTCTTACCTCTCGTCTCCTTCTCCTTGTGCAGGGTACCCGACCGGATTTGGCTAGCCTTCCTGCCTCTCACTTCTGTTCTTTCGCTGTCTCTCTTACGCCCGCATTGCGTGCTTAAGACTGTGGTCTCGCAGCTGCCAAGACGTCTAGGTATAAAAAGCTGGCAGAATGCCTTCTAAACCTGTGAGTGCTGCTGAATGAAAACTTGCTTTAGGCCAGTTTGGCTAGTTTCATTTAGGCTAGCGCTGTAGAGTGGTGATAGGGCACACAAATTTTATGAACGTATGCTTCGCAATAAATTCCGTTCTTCTGAAGAGTGTAGCGTGGATACTGGCGGTGTGAAAAAATTGTTTGGTTGTACACTAGCTAAATAAATTCCTCGCAGACGTGCCAGCATATTTCATGGAGTGCTGTGCACAACTGTATTGATAAGTACTGTCGAGAAATGTTCAGAACGCCAAGACAGCTTTCGAGAAGAAATTTAACAAGAAATATGACGCGGGCTTTCGCTTTCAAAAGTCTTTCACGTTTTCGCAGAGCTTTGTAATCGTCATAAAATGCACGATTGCCACGGCGCATGGTGACAGTGCTGTGGCAGCGCCATGGCCCTTGCAGAACAAACACAACTCCCACCCATTCCCTTCCCCGCTAGCCAAGCATCTGTATCGCGTGACATAAGGTGCGACGTTGGCGGATATGCTGTACACACAGGGGTATTATTGTAGAGATGTGATCGGATGCATATTAATGCGGGAACATGTTCGTGACGTGACCACGTGGTACGAGGCTCCAGTTTGGAACCGCAATCAATATGCGTTCGAATCGGGCCAGTTGCCGAATACAATATGTATTTGAATGCATTATGCTTATCGACAGTGACAGCCGCATGCTTCTCGGATTCTCAGCGTTTCAAAAGCGCAACTACAATCAAACAGTAAAATGGTCGCTTCCTGAAAAATGAATTGAGTTGCTTAAAGAAGAGGCAGCGAGGGGAGCAAGAAAGAGCTCGCCGGGAGCATTTTGGAATAGTGGACAAGTTGAAAAATAAAGGCAATTTATTCATATTTTAGCTAAAAAAAAACACCATGTCGAACCGAGAAGAATCTCTATGCCTTCAGTGTCCCCTTACTTCTTGTCCACTCTGTACATGGAAGATGAGAGAAACAGAGAAAAATAGACATAAACGGTGGTGGTTCTTGGCCGGCAGCTTGAGCACGATCCCGTGCATTGCCATTCTGGTCGCCGAGAGCAGCCGTCTCTTGAGAAGCGCTCCTTGCGTTCTCTAAAGACATGCAGAGAAGGGCTTTTCAGTGGCCGACATTGTCCGACTGCGCCTCAGCACATGAAAACTAAATTCACACGTATGAAAGGGGCACGCAAAAGCATGGCCCAAAGCTTTGTGGTTTTCAGCGCGCAACATTGCCAAGGGCGCCCTGGAGGACGTCGCATTACAGGGAAGGACCCTGAATAACCGTACCTTCTCAAGTAACCGGTTTACATTGCAAGTTAAAATACAGAGGGAGTCCTAACTACTTTACAGTATACACCTCACTCATCTCACCACCCATACCCTCCCTCGCCCTCACTTCCTGCGCCTATTCGCCCTTACCTCACCGCGTGTGGCCTTCATGAGGATGAGGGAGAGGACGCCTTGATTTGCGCTCGCCATCGCGAGGTTGCCCGTCTCTTGTGATTACCGCAGAAGGAATAGGCGTTTTAAAATTGAAAAGCGCCTCATAAACCCCTTATGAATGTCCTTTTGTCCGATATCTCCCTCTTTCAGTCCTGTTATCCTACCGTCAGAGTCTATACGCAACGGCTGACTCAGGCGAATTTTCGAAAGCTGCAATTTGGAATGATCATTGCATCCCCTTGCTCATCATTAACGCGTCGTAAATTTTTGAGGATAAAATTGCTTGAATTATTTGTATCATCTATCCTGTGGTACACATGTAATGGATCACAAGTTTTATATTCGCATCAGTAAAAGTGGGAGCTTAATCAACTTCCGCGAGGTGGCTTAAAAAAAAAGAAAATAATAAAAAGAAATAAAAACTTTTCTTGCCGACAGACTAAGCTTAAGGAATAAAAAAAAAAGCTCTCAGGTGATCCTCGGTGGAGGATCACCTTAGTTGGTACACTTTTGTTCTATCCGAGGTCAACACATTAATTTCGGGACATCTGAAGTCCAGACACGAAAGTTCGTTATATCCGAGGTGGCATACTTAGGTTCGTTATATCCGAGGCAGTATACTAAGTTCTTATAGGTAGTATACTAAATTCGTTCGTAGCTCGGTGGCGGGTTCCCACCTGCTACGGTGGGCAGATGGCAATCTGCCACCGAGCTACCAACTAACCACCTGTAGAAGAGATGAGGCTTGGGCATGTTGGTAAGACATACTTAAGGGAAAAAAATAGCGCACACGAGAAGACGGGACAAGCGAGGAGACACAGACAAGCGCTTGTCCCGTCTTCTCGTGTGCGCTATTTTTTTTCCCTTAAGTAACCACCTGCCACTAGCTACTGACAGAGGGCGCTCGCCATTTCCGCCTGCAGTGACCCTTCTAATGCTAACGCATTTAAAATGAAAAAAACTTGGTCTCGTGCGCGGTGGTAATATCAATACAAAATATTATTCTGAGAAACATTAAGCTTAACTTTTTTGTTCCTTTTTTACCGTCAGCCCACCTTAACATTTTTCGAATAGGCACAATTGAACAACATGAATAAAGGAAGCTTTATTGTGTATATGATGTTCACTAAAGTGGAACACTGTCATCGGTCATCGGCTTCTGTGTGGGTTTATTCGACCAAATGTCCGCTGCTGACCCTAAGCAGCGCAGACGAGCGGTAATTCTTTTCGCGACGTCTGTCATTATGAAGCGTTGTGGAAAATCATAAATGGTTAATGGGGTTTAACGTCCCAAAGCGAGCCAAGCTGTGAGAGACGCCGTAGTGGGGGGCTGCGGATAATTTCGACCACCTCGGAGTTATTTAACCTGCACTGACATCGCACAGTACACAGGCCTCTCGAATTTCGTCTCCATCGAAATGCGACCGCCGCGGCCAGTATCGAACCCGCGTCTTTCGTGTCAGCAGCCGAGCACGATAAACACTGCGCTACCACGGCGAAACGAGAACAGTTTCTTGTAATACCTGTGAAAAGTGCCAGTTCGTTGAGCCTGCGGTTCAAATATTATAGTTACATCCTCTCATGGATCCAAAAAAAGTTTACTGTTCTGTTCATAATACGTCATTTTTTTTCAGATAATATTTGAAAGAGCTGGATGGAACTACTGCTGGGTAGGAAGGTGATCGAAGGCGCTTGGGACGTGTCTGAGCTTAACGCCTTCGAATTTATTCCGGCGTAAAAGAATGCCGGTGGTATAGTGGCATATCGGATTGGGATCAGGGATCGCATTAATATTTTGCCATTTTTTCCAAGACAGCAATACCACTCGTTATTTTTTTTTTCTAGCTCGGACGTTGTACAAACCTGTTAAGTTGTTCTTCAACAGACGACTCTCAACTTAAGGCGACTTTGTTTACTCCCTGCGGATAACGCGTTAATAAATCCACTGAGCTTTGAGTGCTGTTCGCGACACACACACAAAATAATAATATTCAGCATGAAGCTATGAGTTAGCAAAAGGAAGGTTTAAGTGAAACAATTTTTTTTTGTATCCAGTTGAAAAAAAAAAAAAGAAACATATTGTGCTTAGTAGCATGGGCAAATTTCATACCTGCGAAACATCAAGTCCAGGATTCTTGGACACCAGTTTTAATTGTGAGGCAACTTTGAAATATTGTAAAGTGCCCGTATGGAAATATTGAAGGTAATACTCCATTCTTTCGATGCGTAGCAAAGTCTTTATTTTAAAGTTTTTCCATCGCTCGCATCAAGTAGTTAAAACTGCCACAGGGAACCAATGGGGAACATTTTTGACGATAGCAAAAACGTTAATAGGAAAAAGATGCGAGCGTTCCGAGGAGAAATGTCCAGTTATAATGAATGGTATATTAAAATCTTACGATATATAAATAAACTGCGTTGCACATTTCTCAGTTCTTTTCCCGCTTTCTAGCTTCTTCACAACGCAAGAGACCGCGGGTTGCTTTCTCGAAATCGTCATCCTCACTGCAAGTGTAATGCATATATCATCTGCTTGCGACCTCATCGCAAAGCTCACGGGCACCTCTATACTTTAAGCAGCGAATTAAAAAGAACGTCATTTTATTGCTAGCCCTGGAGTGCAGCTCGGTGTGCGCTGCTTGCCCAGCGGGTGCATTGATCAGAGGGATGTGTACACCGAGCTGGCTGTCACAGACGCCATCCAGACCGGCGCATTAAAAGTGTGGTGCAATTGCTTTCAGCGAGCGATATGTGACACGCTATGAGCTGTATGTTGTGGACAATCCCGCACTGCGTGCCAGAAGATACACATTCTTGTGTGGCTTTTGATTATTTATAGACGGAGGTGCCGCCAGCACTGACGTTTAAACTATATAAAGTAGATAAATAGAGGCAAAGGAACCGTCATTGGGCGCGTATTTAGTGTGTAACTTCGAACGACATCCTTTCGTCTAGAACAGAAAGCTGTACGTGGTGTGGCGTGGTGTACATCTCATGAGAGATTAATGTTCTTCTCCAGTTATTTCATGATGAGATGGGACATTGTGGACCGACTGAAAATATTCGACGCGTTCGGCGTGTTCAGCTCAATACATTAAGTTTCCTAATTTTAGTTTTACATGACACGTAAAACAGTAAACAAGAGTTGACAAATGAGAATGTTCTCAGCTAATTGAATATGCCCGGCTTATTTTCACCGGAGCCGGTCTATATGGTATGATTCTGATACTTTAGCGTTCATCTCACTAACCAGATATTTTAGGATTACGTGTTATGTCCACAAAATGCAAACTTAAACGTAGTAGCGCAAAGTTTTGCAGAAGTCAATGCCTCCCTCCATCATCTCTGCAATGATTTTTGTATACCATGAAATGACCTGTGCCACTAAAATATGCGTTATTTCTGTGCTGTGCAGGTCATACAGATTATATTCGGGCACCTTATCAGTTTTATGTTCTCTTCCTATTAACTATAGTTGTCGCTAAGATAGTCGGCGTGAACCGAGCGCAAGCTACTGGCTTTACACCTTCTGTCTCTAGCCGCTTGCAAGAAGCACAAATGCTTTTGTATACCTCGGCGAAAACACGCTGTTCTTTTGTCCGCTTTCGCTCTCTCTGGAATCTCTGAGAGCCATCGATTTTCACAATCTCATTCAGCAACAGGCCCGATTTAATGTTCAAAGTGATATTTCGCTTCCCGCAACTGAAGAGACACTAAAGGGATTTTTTTTTGGCGCTGCTCACTGTATTTCAGAGAGTGGAATGTAGTGTTTTCAATTCAGAGTTTACTATGCTTCATGTTCTTTTAGAGGCGAATATCTTTCTCGAGAGAAACGTCATCAATGCAGTCGTTTTTAGTGCGAAAGTACTAATCCGGAGGTTCAGAGCATAGCAAAATCGTATCTTGTATGTGCACCTCGGGAGCGCAGAAAAAGGTGCAGAAGAAGAAATCACACCAATATCCATATTGGGAGTCGAGCCCGCTGCGGCGCGAGCAAATAAGCTTCAAAGGCCGCTGCGCGAGACCACCAAACTGTGGCAGGCTGATCACAACGTCGTCATATCTACTTTGTTTATTTGTACAGTCGCCGTCAAAAGTAAATGGAAGGCTACTTTGTAAAAAAAAAATTAATCTCTTTAAATCTAAATCACAATGATCCATGTTTGTTGGTGCACTGGTCACTTCGCACAATCACAATTAGTCTGCACATATGTATTCAAGGATGCATGAATTGAGCGGGCAATGATTAAATTTTTTCGTTAATATTGCCTTCCATTTACTTTTGACGGCACCTGTACATTGCGTTTTGCGTGCTGTTTTGGTTTTTCCTAGGTTGCTATGCATGGTTTGTTGTTTTTGTGAAATTTCGTGCTACGCCGAAACCCGGCAATAAAAAAAAAAAAACTAGGCTATCACCGCAGCCGAACACGCCTCGTGTTCAACTGCACCACACTCTCGCGCTGTACATTGCAGTGTCATCTACATCAACTCGCATGTGCTCCGTCCCGCGGCACTGCCCACTCATCGTCCTGTGCTACGTAGCGAAAATCCGTGCTTACGCACTGATTCGAGTGTAGTAAACATTCTCCGTACATTTTTTTTATTTTCCGCGCTTACAACGCACATGCTGACGTCATCCATAGCATCTTTGTGAAAACCCTCCATGAACGAGTTTTAGGTTGTGGTTCTTGACAGCAGGCGTCTTTTCCGCACGATTCGGTTATGTGGCTTAGTTAACAACATGCGGATGTTGTGAAAGAAATATGCTCAAGCGAACATTACATGTGATTCATTATTGCGTCATGGAAGTAGTATACAGTTTAGTTTAGTTTATGGGGTTTAACGTCCCAAAGCGACTGAGGCTATGAGAGACGCCGTAGTGAAGGGCTCCGGAAATTTCGACCACCTGGGGTTCTTTAACGTGCACTGACATCGCACAGTACACGGGCCTCTAGAATTTCTCCTCCAAAGAAATTCCAGCCGCCGCAGCCGGGATCGAACCCGCGTCTTTCGGGTCAGCAGCCGAGCACCATAGCCACTGAGCCACCGCGGCGGCTGAAGTAGTATACAGGGTGTGTAACCTAAGATTTTGCACATTTTTTTTTTAAATAGGCTTCTCGAGTTAAAAGAGAGCTTTTTTCGGCATAGAATTGTCATCAGTGTAGTACGTCAGAATACATTAAAGACGTGCTAACTAGTACGCTGGTTAACTAATACTGAATAGTTAACTTTTTATCTATTACTGTTAGGCTCCTTAATTATTGAGAGGCGTGTAGCCCGCCGTAAGTAATATCCATATCAATTTTTAAAATTTCGAAACGATGGTTACCGTCGGCGCTGTGGCCCATCATATTTTGGCTACATCGCGCCAAAACACATGTGCTTTCGAGAAGCCTGCAGGCAAAGTAACTCCTCCAGTGCACGTAACTCGCCGAAATAGCCAAAATTTGTTGGGTCGCAGCGCAGACGGTAACCGCGTTTTCGAAATTCTAAAAACTGATTTGGATATTATTTTCTGTGGGCCAGACACCTCTCAATAATTAAGTAGCCTAACAGCTATGATTAAAATGTTAACTATTCAATATTAATTAACCATCCTGCTGGTTAGCACCTCTTAGCTGTATTCTGACGTAGCACTGCGCTGAAAATGCTATGCCGAGAAAAGCGCTCTTCTAAATCAAAAAGCCTATTTTTAAAAATTATGTAAATTATTACGTGAAACACCCTGTATATAAGCGCCGATAGCAACGCCAGGAATCTTGTTTACGTCAGTCTTTTTATAAACAGATGAAAACTCTGGGGGAAGGTTCAAAGGTGTTAATAATTAAGCCCCTTATAAAGCTTGTTCTGTCCATGCAACATGCAGTGGTAATCAAAACTCCATTTAGTATCTCCTTTAGATGTGAAGCGTCTAACCGCTTGCCAGTCAGACAAAATACGGCTATCTAATTTAAAATCGGATACAACAATTATGTTTTATTCGTGTTGAAGTTTTATGCAGCCTTCTTTACAGTGTGATGTTAGTGCGGCCATTTTGCCCTTCCGACATTTCTGTCGCGTATTTATGATAACTAAACGACCAAAAAAATTTAAAAAATAGCTTTCTGGATTGGCAAAATAGCAGCAAGAAAGCCTAACTTGTTTCTTTCGCACTCACTATCAATTAATTTTAGGACATCAGCAAGCTTATCACTTTTCCCTCACCTCGTAGCATTCAGACACTTATTGAACGAATCCGTCAGACACGACGCAGATGCGGATCGCTGGTACTCTGCGGCGCAGTTTTCGTCTTTCTACCTTTCGCTTGTCCCTCAAGTGTCGTAGCTGCCAAACGAAATGCTGTCCGCGGTGAAAGCGACGGAACATCTTTACCTCTTCAGAAACGCACTCTCGTGAGTTTTTTGCCCCTGGCTTGCTGTACGTCGGCAAGCCCGCTTTTATATTCGGTTTTGGGGTGTTTTTTATTTTGTTATTTTTCGCTTCTCGGTGCAGCAGTCACTGGGAGTGGACTTCGCTTGCAGCTTCTTCACTAAAAGTATCACTTGACGTTACACCGCCAGGAATAGAAAGAAAAAAAATGATACTAGCTTTTATAATGGTCACGTTTATCTCCTTCAACACCGGTGCCGTTCCATAGGACGAACATAGTCTGCGCGGCATTTTTGAAACGTAACTGCGTCGCACTTGTTTTTTAAAGGGGCCCTGTAACACTTTTTGAGCATCGTAAATAAACTGGCAAAGTCGTTACGCCGTGTCGTCATGAAAATATCAACCAAATATTACATAGGCACACGCAATAGAAAGCGCAGAATCCCGCTCTATGGTTGGCTTCCTCTTCCCTTGGACTTTTCAAAACACGCACCCTCTTCGTGTAACGCCTCTGCGTCAGATACCCTCACTGCGTCACATAAACGTCACGCACCAACTACAGTGAAACAGAAACCAAAATAACGAGCGGACGAAGCCCGGTCGAGCCTCACCGGACGTCAGGACCAGCACGTGCGTCATGTCTGGAGGTCTCTGCCTCCAGTGATAAAAAAAAGGATCGACGAGATGATTGTCAGCAGTGGCGTTTAACTGGGCGGTGCCGGTGGAGAGGTGCCTAGCTCTGAGTGTAAAATAACATGCTCAGTGTTTGTAAACGACGTGCGTGGCCTGGTAATAGGAAGACTGGTAGATAGTGAAAGAGAACTCGAGAGATGTGCCGAAAGTGTGCCCTCAGAACGTCAATTGTTAGGTAGGTAGTGATTGCATTCTCCTCAGTGATAAGTAGGGCTGCGGCCGTAGAGGCACATTTCGGCAATCCTAGGCAGGTCAGTAGGGCTTGAGCTTGAATGCTTTGTAGACTTCGTATGTTGGTTTTGTACCGAAGGAATTCCATGAATAATGCGTTGTACACCTGTATCATCGGCCGCACTGACTCTCGCCATGACTTTCCGCCAAGCAAGAAGAGAACGTGAGCAATCGCTGTCAGTCTCTTTTTCATGTATGAAATATGGGGTGTCCACGATAGATTTCGGTGATTATTACTCCAAGAAAGTGATGCCTTCTTTCATAGGGTATTGCAGTGCCGTTTTATACATATGGTATAATGAGACAAGTTCTTGCGTGTAACCGCAACAAGAGTACGTTTTTCGGTTGTAATCTGCAGGCCTTGCAGGTGGAGGTAGGACGCACTTGCCGCCTTTTGAAGCCTCGCTCGAACTTGTGGAAGTGTAGCTCCTGGTGCCTAGATACAGATGTCGTCCACATAGATTGAGAGTTGCGCCTACTGTGGTTAGTAAGTCGACAGGCCCGACAAGTGTAAGATTGAAAAGTGTTGGGCTTAGCACTCCACCCTGTGGGACTCCACGGTAAATGAAATAGATGATGTTGGCCCATCCTCAGTCCGCACAGAGAGATCTGTTCGGTAAATAACTGCGTATTCAGCAGAATACGCGACCAACAAGTTCGGCATCTTCCAGAGCGTCGAAAATGGCCTGTGAGTTACATTGCATTTGCGCCCTTTATATCAAGTAAGAATGACGCGGTCAAGCGCTTCAAATGTTTTCGGCGCTGGACGCATTACACCGGGTCGACCACGTTGTCAACTGAAGAGAACCCACGTCAAAACCCGCACATTATAGCCAGATGTATACGGTAGCGCTCTAGGTACAACTCAAGACGCGTATCAATCAATCAATCAATCAATCAATCAATCAATCAATCAATCAATCAATCAATCAATCAATCAATCAATCAATCAATCAATCAATCAATCAATCAATCAATCAATCAATCAATCAATCAATCAATCAATCAATCAATCAATCAATCAATCAATCAATCAATCAATCAATCAATCAATCAATCAATCAATCAATCAATTTTATTCAAGACAATAATACAAGACTATTGTCTTGGGGGACGTGACAAAAGGCGGAAAAGTGCCTGACGAGGTCACGCCACCCTGTGGCAAGCAGCGGTTTGACACTCATGCAGAGTTTACAACAGTGTTAGGTCTTTGCAGAGAAATATCTGAGATGAAACTGTATCCCCCCCCCCCCCCCTTATTATATATATTTTTAACAGTGCAAGATTATGTACAGGAACGGAATACAAGAATAAGTGCAGAACTTCTAGCAATGCATGTTAACAAAACACTTCCAAACATAAAATACATGTGCACTATCGAACTTGAAGCACATGAAACATAAAATTGAAAACAAGAAGACGTGTCTTCTTTCCAGTACTCTGCCGACGCAGCTAGCCAGTGCAACTGGACGGTATGATATCAGGTAAAGAGGCGATTTGCCTGGTTTCAGAAGCGGAACTAGGCGACTGGATTTCCACTTGTCTGATTATGCACCCTCATTCCAAGACTTGTTATATTTCAAAAGAACGCATCAAGCTTCTTGTCTAAGGTTTGCAAGTGTAGAGTATGGCACACCGTAGGGTTCCGGCGATCATGACCGTGTGCAATAAGCCAGCGCAGCGTCAAGTTCCTCCACGGAAAAGGGAAAGTCCATTCGTGAATCTCGAGAAGCGGGAACATCGCTGCAATGCATGAGGATAGGGTCGATGGTCCTGCTACTCTTGCGCAGGAGTAGCAGGACCAACCTCAACCTCGCCACGTCTTTAGTAGGGTGCGAGAGACTTGAATGGGTGGAGCTGTTGAGGGGATTTTCGAAGGCCACGAACGACATTCCAGATGCGTGACAAAGGCTTCCGTGGATGAAGCGTTTCACAGAATGACCTCCAACGTTGTACCTGGCAGGCCTGAATTGTGCGCTGATTAGTCTTTTTTATGTTCCTCGCATCTCTGAGGTCGAGGCGGGACTTTGTGCGTCCGTATCTACGATCTGCTATCCGTTGCTAATGCTAATTCCATACCTGCTAATTCCATATCAAGCTCTCTTTGCTTTGGCATTTTCGTGAAGAAGCACGTTGCGTTTCCCATGACATCCTTAATTTTCTCTTCTAAACGTGCGGAGAAGTCTTCACTGCAAGCATCTTCCATAAGTGCTTTAAATGCACTCATGGAACAGACTCATAAGTCGGTTAAATGAGTTCGATGACTGAAATATCTGCTGCGCATATCAGTTAAAACAACTGCAAAGCTGCCGTTTTTTACACGTGTGTCGACAGCTTTCTATCATTGCACTGAATGTGCAGTATGCTTAAGGGCTTTTCGAAGCGCGCGAAGAATAAATACCTCGTTGCCTTGCACAAGTGGATAGTGAAATGGCAGCGAAAAAACAAAGACGAGTAAATATTCCCACAGAAATCAAGGCAATATGCGGGAACTACAGTGCGCAATCGTTTTATAAATCTCCTGCAGCATTAGAGGGACACTGAGGACAAACTGGAGTGGACCTGTATCCACAGGGTACCACGTTTTAATCACAAAAAAGACCACTCTCAGCAAGAAGGGGGCTTTTATAAGCTAGAAAAGAACAAAAGACTAAATACAGGTGCCTCCATCCTCGGCCGATTTCGCAAGAAAATGCGCGCGCCGACACTGTATTCTTTGCGATGATCCCAGAGGCTACGCTACACCGCTATTCCCTTCAAAATGGCGACTACCCGTACTTTGCGTTAAGCAAGTCGTGCATTCGAATCCGCTGGCGGGGAGATTTTAAATCAGACTTTCTCGGTGATAAATACGTCTTTCGCTGCCGGCCAAACGTAAACATACCCAGAAAGAGTCAGACAATCAGTTTTTCCCGAGGACAGTAAGTAAAGATCAGGTTCTCTTTCCTCCTTGCACCAGAGGTGCCCCGCCAGAGACGGTTTGTTCACTTGAAGACTGAAGCGTCCCTTCGCACCAGGGGTGCCCCGTCAGAGACGGTCTTGTGATCAGTTGAGATGCAGGGGTAAGGCGAATACTTGAAGTTTATGTACAGCTATTTACATTGCATATACAAGTTTAGGCACTCGAGACGGCAAAGAGATACACAACAACAAAAAGGTGGAACTGGCTAATACTAGAGGAGGCCCCTACTCGGCGTAGCCGAAGATGCATAGCATCTCACCTTAGCCCAGAACCTCGCTTCCGGCTCCGGGACCCGGTTTTAAAGCCCTAAAGGCCCGGCCCACATTTGGTAGCTTTCAATCATGTTACACTGCTCACATGATTGGTTTACCGAGAGCATGACCAGCCCTCCAGCTTCCGTAGGGCAAAACGCCCTTTCCATTGCAAAATAAAAGTAAAAACAAACACAAATACACGTTCGTGCCAGCACGTACGCGAATCGGTACCGCGGGGCGGGGGACACCCGTATTTCACGGCGCATTCGCGAGCAGCCGCGTTCCAAGAAAGGAGACGCTTCGCTTTGAGCGCCCCAGCCACGTTCCGATGACCCCGCGTACACTACCGATCCCTTACACGCCCTTCCCAAGATTCTACAAAGGGCCCAAATGGCACTTTTAAAATTACAAACAAAAGAGATCGGTGTCTGACACGAAACCACCCTTCGGGTGACATAACATAAACAAAACGTACACATTCAAATGCGCGTTTCACACCTTTAAATCCAGCGCATTGACCGAAGTCCAAGCTGTCGCGCTGCGACCAGTTGCACCAACAAAACCAAAAGCAAAATGCACACGGGCACCAACACAACATAAGCAAATTGCACAAACACACACGGTGGCATGCTTGCTGGGCGCCGTAAAACGAAGTCCAAGTTGATAGGCTGTACCCAGTTCACCTGCATGCACACCGTCGTCCTGCTCGCGAATGAGCACACATAGACACAGACACTCGCGACTGGAGCGTTCACAGCACTCGCCCAATGTCCACGTGAGCCTCCTTAGTCGCACCGAGTGTCCCTGTGTGCATTCGAGCCACCACGTGTTGTCAGTCAACACAATTAACGCCTAAACGGTAACTCACTCATTAGGCTGGCGCCACAACGGGGCGTGAACTGAAAAGATGGTGCCCTCCAGGATCAAAAACGTCCTGGTCATCGATAGGTGAAAATCTCTGACCATGCGACGCACTTGAGAGCACTGTCTCTCCGGCGCGCCAGTACGACACGCGTGCTGCGTAAAGAGCATAGCCCCTGGCCCGTCCAAATATACCAGTACGGTCAGTCTTGCTACACTTGATAAGCCGACCTCTAGCACGGAACATACTGTTCCTCCCGTCGACTTTCAGCGTGAAAGCCATGCACCTGCCTCTCTCTACTTTGCCTCTTTTCGAGCCATTTGCCCTGTTCCTGCTCGGGCAAACACTGACGTTGCCGTTGCCTGCTTGATAGGCACTTTCCGGCTTCGTGGCATCGTTTAGCACCGAGGCTACATGAGCTGCCTCGCAGTCACTTGACCCGAATTTTCCTTGTGGCAAGTCGCCATGCATTTCATTTTCCTCGAAGGATCTGGTCGGACGCCCATCGGGTGCGTTCGCCAATTCCGCGGCGCTCCGCCCGGGAGACGCAACAGGCCCACCTCCGTTCTCTGGCTCGAATGGAACGCTCCTGCCATCACTAACGCTACAGGGCACTTCCTGCCACCTGCCCGACACCGTCTGCCGTTGCGGCAACGTTAGACTTCCTCCTGACACTAGCTCCGTGTCGGAGGTCACACTCTCATTCATAGAGCCTGCAGGAATTATATCGCTGCCCTGATTGCTATCGGACAGCTTGGTCTCGATTGCCCCCAAAACATCGGAATTTGGTTCTTCCTTTTCGCTGCTAGCCACTCGCGGTGGCGGAGGAGCTGTGACATTTTCGCGCCCTTCAGGAATCATATTTTCACTTCCTGCGCTTTTCGCCACCTTTCCTAGCGAAGAGGCATTCCCGCATACCAGCTGATTGCTTTCAGCGTCCTCACTGCTGTTTCCCTGACCTGTGCATGACAAGCATAATCCTTTGTCTTCCGGCACAAGCGGTCTCACCTCTCGGGACTCGGAGCAGTTCTCCCTGGCTGATTCACTGGCTCTTCTACTCTCCTTGATCTTAGAGATCTCGAGCTCTACCTGCTGGCGTCTTGCTTCTATTACCTTCAAGACATACTTAACATCCTGAGGTTCTTCCTCGCGAAGCAGCGCCTTTCCGCCATTTACTTTCGCAAGTTGAGCCTGAAGGTCCGCTAAGCGCGCCTTCGCTAACTCAACCTGGTACCTCACATCGAGTGAGGGCCGGCATGGAAAACTCTCTATACCGCCGTCTGTACCCCTCAACTGTCCTACCGGCTCGAACACATGCACAGGGACGTGAACAATGCGACAAAGGAAACTCACAGTTTCGATGCGTCGATCCACATTGCCAGCTCCTTGGCGTCGGAGTCCACCGCCACTTTCACCGGACGCTGCGATGAGCTGTCGCACGCCGCTGGTCCTGTGCACGTTGTCGTCACTTGCTGTGACCCGCCGGTGACCGTCAAGTTCTCGACGCGCTGCTTTCCTTGACCGGATGCAGTCCCGCGTCGCTGGACTACTGCCGTGGTCCTTGCGTCCTTGCCGCCGTCTCTCCGCAGGTCCTTTCTCGAACGCTGCTGTTGCCTGACCGTCGCCTTTCTCCCTGCCTCCAATCTTCTTCCTGCGCCGTCTTCCGATGGCCGCAGGATCCTGTCAACTGCGCCAGTAAAGATCAGGTTCTCTTTCCTCCTTGCACCAGAGGTGCCCCGCCGAGACGGTTTGTTCACTTGAAGACTGAAGCGTCCCTTCGCACCAGGGGTGCCCCGTCAGAGACGGTCTTGTGAGGAGTTGAGATGCAGGGGTAAGGCGAATACTGCTATTTACAGCATATAGAAGTTAAGGCACTCGAGACAAATTAAACGGCACAAAGATGCAAAACAACAAAAAGGCGGAACTGGCTAACACTAGGGGAGGCCCCTACTCGGCATAGCCGAAGATGCATAGCATCTCACCTTAGCGCAGAACCTCGCTTCCGGCTCCGGGACCCGGTTTTAAAGCCCTAAAGGCCCGGCCCACATTTGGTAGCTTCCAATCATGTTACACTGCTCACATGATTGGTTTACCGAGAGCATGACCAGCCCTCCAGCTTCCGTAGGGCAAAACGCCCTTTCCATTGCAAAATAAAAGTAAAAACAAACACATATACACGTTCGTGCCAGCGCGTACGCGAATCGGTACCGCGGGGCGGGGGGACACCCGTATTTCACGGCGCATTCGCGAGCGGCCGCGTTCCCAGAAAGGAGACGCTTCGCTTTGAGCGCCCCAGCCACGTTCCGATGACCCCGCGTACACTACCGATCCCTTACACAGTAGTTGCATGCAGTGGTACTAAGTGTTCTTTAAATGATCACATTTGCGGGTACATCCGCCGCAGTGGCTCAGTGGTTAGCGCGTTCGGCTGATTGGCAACAGAACGCGGGGTCGGATTCTAGCCGGGGTGGTCTCATTTTGATGGGGACCAAATAATGAAAAAGACGCCCGTGTGCTGTGCGATGTGAGTGCGCGTTAAAAGCCCCCGCTGTTAGAAATTTATCCG